>NC_072832.1:23520000-23820000 GCF_027744805.1 Dunckerocampus dactyliophorus | reverse complement strand
CGTTTGTTGTGTTTAGGTGAACGAGGGCGTGAGGGAGAAGGAGAACTCTGATCGTCTTGAGTGGATCCAGGCTCATGTTCAGTGCGAAGGCCTTTCTGAGGTTGTTTATCTTCTTGTTCTTTGCTGGGTTTCCGTTTGGCGCCACACTCGTCCAACAGAAAGAAGAAGCGAAAGAAATATTGATTAGCTATGTGTTCTCTTTCAGCAACTGGTCTTCAACTCAGTCACCAACTGTTTGGGTCCCAGGAAGTTCCTTCACAGCGGCAAACTTTTCAAAGCCAAGAGCAGCAAGGAGCTCTACGGTTTCCTCTTCAACGACTTCCTGCTGCTCACACAGGTGAAGACCCTCGCACTCTGACACATTAAGAGTCGTGCTGGACATCGAGTTGATAGTCTAGGCTTTTAGCTCAATGGCTAGTGTTCTTGATTCTCATTCTGCATGGCAAAGTCAAGAAAGCTTTCTCTCTTTGAACGTGGTGGGATTGTTGAGCTGCATAAGCAAGGCCTCTCGCAGCGCACCATTGCTGCTGAGGTTGGACGCAGTAAGACAGTCTTTGAAACTTCTTCAAACATCCTGACGGTTATGGGACTAAAAAGTCAAGTGGTCGACCCAAAAAATGTCACTGGTCCTGAGCCGGAGGACACGGGACCATCCTCGGCCCAAATGAAGGTTGTTACTGGTGCCGAGTGCAGTCCAATACCCATCAGATGCCATCTGTCTGAGAAGGCTTTTGAGAAGAAAAAAAGGTATTCAAAGGCCTTGTCTCCTTCACAACACCACAAAACTGGCCGTTTGGAATTTGTAGGAGAGCACCAAACATGGGACATTGAAAGGTGGAAGGAAGTTTTATTCTCGATGAGAAAAAACCTTGACGGTCCTGATGGCTTCCAATGTTACTGGCATGGCAAGACACCTCATGATCTCATGACACCTGAGATGTTTTCCACACGGCACAGTGGAGGGGGCGCCTTCATGATCCTTCAGTGGAACAATGGAGCTTCAGGTTGTGCAGGGGTGTCAAACGGCAGCTGGCTATGTGGAGATGTTGCATGTTCCCCTGATCTGAATCCAGTTGAGAACATTTGTGGTCGGATATCAAGGAAAGATTACAAAAATGGACATCAGTTCCAGACAGTGGATGCCCTCCATGAAGCCATCTTCACCATCTGGAGCAACATTCCCACTAGCCATATGGCCAATCCCTGTGTACTTTGTTCCTGAGTGTGCAACCTTTGACAATGGTGGCTATTCTTCCTCTCATTTTTCTCTTCATCCTTGTTCTCATGCTTCTCATCCTTCTCCTCCTCCTCTTCCGTGCTATATGTTTGTCTCTTCCTTCTCCTCCTCCTCCTCCTGCTCCTTCTCCTCCTTCACCACCACCTCCTGCTGCTTCTTCTATCTCCTCTCTCCGCCCTCCTCCTCTGTCGTCTTCTCCTCCATCCTCCTCCTCCTTAAACTACTGTAAGTATGCAAGTGCACATACTGAAAAGCAGGTTGGGTCACCACATGTGACTGAACGCTCCTTCCTTTCATTTCATCCATTAGGTGACCAAGCCTTTGGGTTCTTCTGGCTCTGACAAAGTCTTCTCATCCAAAACACACCTGCAGTACCGCATGTACAAGACGGTGAGACAACACCACAAACATATTTTTACCATTGTGTTTGTGACTTCCTGGCTCTTTCAATATACAGTATAAACCTTTTTTTAAATACACTTTTCTTCTAAAGATGTTCCTGTTAAATTCGATTTTGATGAGGAAAATGCTACCTGCAATTTGAATTAATGCTCCTATTTGTGTGTGTGCAAGTCATGTGATGCACACACGCATGAAAGCTGACATCACTAACCATTTTTAGCTGTAGTCGTCCCTCGTTTATAGCGGTTAAGTGGTTCCAGACCCAACCGTGTTAGGTGAATTTCCGCTATATAGGATTCAATGTTAATAAATGGAATATTTTTGTAGTTAATAGAAAACCTGTTTATGACTTTCTAGATACAGGTTTTGACATTATTAGATGTCATCAAGCGAACTGTTCATTCTTAAAGAAGTGAATAATTTTTTTAATGGTTTTATTATTTTACTTATTTTCTTTTTTTATTGTTTGAAATACAATTTTCACATATTTATCTGATTTTGTCTTGTTTTTTTCTTGTATATGAGCTTGGCTATGTTGTAAATCACCCTCAACATACGTCAAAGTTTAAAATAAACAAATACAAAAATAAATGACTTCAATTAATTATTAAATTATTCATTTATTTTAATTAATAAACAAATTGAATGTCTTGTACAGTATTCTTTATCCTATGACATAAAATACACTACTTAAAAAAAAAAAAAAATTTCACTTTAGGTGAATTTGCAAAGTATCAGATTGGTTTCACTGATACCAGCCTGAATTTTACTCTGTATCAGATCTGAAAACGAAAACGTCACTAATGTTTTGTGTCATTACTGCCACCTAGTGACCAGAATACTACTGCATACACTTGTATTGCAATATGTTTTGACTCATAATAGACCAGAGTCTACCACCAAACAGCCATCATTTATTCTTTAATTCATTCCTGAAAAAATGCGATATTGCGAGGGCGACTGTATTGGTGCTCTAGATAGCGATTCAATCATTCACTTCACACGTTTAGGACGCAAAGTGTGTATCTTGCCTCCAGTAACGGATCTGTGTGGTGTCCTCCAGCCCATCTTCCTCAATGAAGTATTGGTGAAGCTTCCGACGGACCCTTCGGGAGACGAGCCTCTCTTCCACATCTCTCACATCGACAGGGTTTACACGCTGAGAGCCGAGAGCATCAATGAGCGGTAACCGGCGCCACAACTGCTGCTGACATTTGTTGGACTGTCACGTGACTGCGTTCACTATGTGTGCAGGACGGCGTGGGTCCAGAAGATAAAGGCGGCCTCGGAGCTCTTCATTGAGACGGAGAAGAAGAAGCGAGAGAAAGCCTATCTTGGTATTCCTTTTGTTGCGCCCTTTTATGGTCATTTTTGTGTCTAACTCTTAACTCCGCCCCCTCGCTCAGTGCGTTCCCAGAGGGCGACAGGTATCGGAAGGCTGATGGTGAACATCGTGGAGGGAATCGAGCTGAAACCGTGTCGCTCGCACGGTAACAAGCACTTGTTGTGTGTCGCTTTAATGTAGCATACCAAGATTTTGATGAGGGTTTTGTGTGTTGCAGGCAAAAGCAACCCCTACTGTGAGGTGACCATGGGCTCCCAATGCCATATCACTAAAACACTGCAGGTAGGTCTTTTCCCACATTCCATGTTTTCCTTTAAGGCAGTTGTCCCCAACCCCCGGGGCCGTGGGTCTTTTGGTACCAGGCCGCACAGAAAGAAAAAATAATTTCCATTATTTCATTTTTTTTTATGTTTTATTTTGAAAAGTAGCCGGATTCTGTCTGTTACATCCGTCTCACTTGACGCATGTCCATTGTGCGTGTGCTAACTTTCTCTCATGCCGCACAGATAGACTACTACTGTATATTTACCATTTTTCTTTCACCTCATTTTTGGTCTCAAATGCTGATACTATGTAGGAATGCATAAAGGTAAGTTTTGATGACTTATTCAGTGCTAATGTGCACATTTGTCTCAAGTTAATTCATGCTAGCGCACTGCCTTTTCCCACACACGTCAAACGGCGATGTAATAATCTCTCTGGAAAAACTTGGCTGGAATGTGAACTGTTGGATGGTGGGTCGGCATTCGTTTTGTGCTTTTAATTTGATGTTATTCATGTCTTAGTTTTACAATACATTATAATACAATACATAATAAATAAGATAAATTAGATCGCTATAATGGCTGTAATGTACTTTTTTTAAAATGTTGCCCATCATCCCCAATCCTTATGGGAGACATGAACACACAAAACAGATCAAAGTAGGCAGCTAATTAATGCGCGTAATGGGACACACCTATTCCGCCTGCAGAGGCCGCTATTAAAACACTTCCAAAAACCTCCAACAAGGTTTTATGGTTTTCTATCCATGCTGTGAGCATGTAGTGACAGGTACATTCATGATAACATGTCATACTTACAGTAGAAATGCACAATATCATTTTTTTCAAAGAAATACCAATAACTTTCTACTTCTCAAGACCGATATGGTACGGATAACCGATAACCAAATCAACCAATTGTATCTCCTTTTTAAATGTTGTTTTAACTGTAGTTTGTGCACACCTGGAGGTAAGAAGGACTGGAACAAATTAGGATTTGACCAACTGTACCTGTTGATTTGTCCTAATCAAATAGCATGACATTACTACTACCACATCACTACTATCAGGAGAACCAGAGTATATAGGGGAAGGAGTCACCTGCTGTGGCCCAGCAAGGTGCACTATATTCGGGCACACGCTCCAAGTAGCTGGCGCGGCGGTGCTGACGTTTCAGGTTCTTTGTGTGTCTGATGTTTAGGGAGTGGTTAGCATGTTGGCCACACAGTCACAGTCCGGAGATCAGGAAGACTTGGGTTCGAATCTTCGTTGGGCATCTCTGTGTGGAGTGTGCATGTTCTCCCCTTGTGTACGTGGGTTTTCTCCGGGTACTCCAGTTTCCTCCCACATTCCAAAAACATGCATGTTAGTTTAATTGGAGACTCGAAATTGTCCATAGGTGTGAATGTGAGTGTGAATGGTTGTTTGTCTATATCAGGGGTCACCAATGTTTTTCCTTGTGAGAGCTACTTTTACAAAATGAAAATGGCCAAGAGCTACTCATTTTTGTAACATTTATTTTCAGAGCTTATTTTAAACCCAAACAAAGCGAATATGCTTGTTTTACCAGAACATTAACAAAATGCTGGTGTCCACAACTCACATTTTGTATTTCAGAATGCATTTCTTTCTACTGTTCTTTCATTATTAACTGAAAACCTGAATGAAAAGCAGGCCCACGGGCACCACGTTGGTGACCCCCGGTCTATATGCTGGCAACCAGTCCAGGGTGTACCCCGCCTGCCAGCATACCTCCACGACCCTAATGAGGAGAAGCGGCATAGAAAATTGATGGATGTCCTAATGCCCTCATATCCGCCCCATAATTATCGAGCACCCATTTTAGGCATTAGTGGAACTTCCTTCCTGGGTGCATTGATTGCACATAGCAACATAGAAAGGAAGGCTACAGCTAGCGTTAACTTTTCCAAACTCCAAAACAAAAACACAGCAGCAGTGGCGGCAGCTCCAATATGTAGCGTTACCTTTTGGTAGTGGCCTGAGGCATTGTGAGCGAGTGTGTGGTGAAGCTAGCTGGCTAGTAGCTAGCCAGTGTGGTGTGGCGAGGTGTCACTACACCAGTAACGTAGTTCTTTGGCGTAACAATGTTAATAACAATAATAATAACAATGTCGCTGTAGCTTGTTTAATATGCAGGACACATTATGTAAATTGGGTGTTATTGGCGCTTTTTGGAGGGTTTTTCAGAAGGCTTTATAAGCAGAATAGGTGTGTCCCATAACATGCATTCTTTTTTAGCTGTTTTTCTATCTTTAGAACGCACAGAAAAGAAAAAGACATGTGTCCATGTCTCACATAACGATTGTGGCTGATGGACAAAATTCCCCAAAATTCCTTTAGCACAAATTCCCCGTGATCCTGACCATTCTTACTACTTGCACATTTCTTCCGGGCCACCTATTGACATGTCGCACACAATTCCCCACATGTTCCTGATTCCGCATTTTCCACAACACATTGCAAACAATTTCCACAAGTTCCACATTTCTCAAAGGATTCAAACCATTCCAACATGAAAACATTCATGGAGATTGGAACAATTTCAACAGTATGAGGAAAAACTCATCAATTTACTTCTTTATACATGTGGGGTACAGTTTCATCCACAACGTAGTGGCAGCTAGGCATAATATCGCGAGTGTGGAGTTGCTCAATGAAACGTTTAAACCCGACATTACCCAACACCGACAGGGGCTTGCTCTTTTCTGGTATGGCTAATGACTTTTGCCATCCTCTGGGAGTTTGCCGTGAGATGCGGCTTCATATTCGTGATGAGGTTGGTTGTTTTTCCTACTCTGGGATCGGCTGCTTGTATTGGAGTGCCAATATCAGAGATTTGAAAACAGTCGCCCCTCACTATATCATGGTTTTTCAAAAAATAATGAAGAAATTATTGTTGTTTCATGGTTTCCTATGACCTATTATTAGTTTTTAAAAATGCAGATTTAAGCAAAATCGTATTTTTGGTCCACATTAAGTATTTTCAAACATAAAAATGGCTAAATGATCTAACTAAATAAACTAAAGTACAAATACAAGGCAGAAGAAATGTCTTACTTGTGAATGTACGATTCTACTGTACATTGGCCACGAGGCCAGAACAGGCAGTTATTGTAGGTTTAAATTATCTCACACAATAATACTAATCATAATTCTAATAATAAAATGGGCTACTGTCGGGGCCATAACCCACAACAAGCTAAAACTTAACTCGGAACCTCCGACGTCACTTCCTGTTCGCCTGGCGCTAAGGGAACACTAAGGGAGTAATACGAGCGTAAAGCCATTTAAAGCCGCCATTACAATACATTGATGAGACAATAGCCACCGCAGGAAGTACGCTGTCCAGAAAAAAGCAACATGGAACTGCTAACGTGTGAGTCTGTAATCTTATTTATGTCTAATATGTCTAACTTTCTCTGTTTCTATCTATTATATTGTGTAATTGGAATGTAAAGTTGAGTTGTCTAGATGGCTCTAATAATGTTAAAAACCTTTATTTCGAAGGTCGTAAGCACGTTTTTTATCTTATTTTCTCTTATTGCCACTATATTGGGTAATAGGAATGTAAAGGTGACTATAGGGGTGTTATTTCATGTCTGGCGGGCTCTAGTAATGTTACAAATTTGTATTTCAAATGTTGTAAACGAGTGTTCTATGTCTTAGATGGCAGTAATAGTATTAAAAACTGTATTTAGAAGATTGTAAATAGGTTTTCTAAAATATTCCGTTTATTAATATCGAATCCTATTTCACGGAAATTCACTTACGGCGTCCGGGTCTGGAGCCAATGAATCACGATAAACGAGGGGTTATTGAAATTTTTTTTTTTCCCATATCGACTCGCTATTTGATATCAATATCAGATTGGGACATCGCTATACCATATGTCTACGTGTTTACCACTTCCACATTTCTCAACTGATGCTAACCATTCTAATGTCAAAAATGTTCCATGCTTTTTTTTTTTTTTTTTTTTTACACAATCCCCAAATCCTTAATCCATCATTTCCATAATTCCATATTATACATGAACAAGTTCCCACAATTCTTACTCCTTGCACACCGATTCCAATGTCAAAATCTTCAGCGTATTGAAGACATTTTAGTTATTGACTTTCACAGTCTTAAAAATGACCAATTTTTCCATTATTTTACAAAATTCTATTGAGCTTCAGCTCTTTAGGAGCCACACTCAGTTTTTGCACAAATGTCTTTCTCTGTTAGCACTTATTGTCATTGTTTATTTGTATGGATGTGCTAAAAAAAAGAAAAAGCTAAGATGTGAATGTTGTTGTTGCAGGACACATTGAATCCCAAGTGGAACTCCAACTGTCAGTTTTTCATTAAGGATTTGGAGCAGGACGTCCTGTGTGTGACTGTCTTCGAGCGGGACCAGTTCTCACCTGACGGTCAGTGCTCATATCTTAATGGGTGTAAAGCAGGGGTGTCCAAAATGCGGCCCGCAGCAGTGTATTGGCCTGTGGCACATTGTAAAAATATCATTTAACGAAAAGACTTAAAAAAAAAAAGCAGCAAAAATGGTAAAATCAGCAATAAATTTACAGGAATAAAATGTATTTTAAAAATATTAGGGGAAAAAAAGTTTTTATCTAATAAAAATAAAAAAATAAAAAAATAAAAATAAAATTAATATAGTTGGAAAATTAGGTTGTGGAAAAAGTTATAATTTTATGAGAATAAAGTCAAAATATTCTGGGAATAAAGTCATAATTATAAGAAGAGCATTTACAACAAGGAAGTTTAAATAGTTGGAAAAAAAAAACATCTGTAATTTTATGAGAATTATGTCAAAGTATTATAAGAAAAAAGTTGTATTCCAATGAGGAAAAAGTTGCAATTTTACAGCAATAAACTTGTAATATTGTGAGAAAAAATAATGTTGTTTTAGTAGCATAGATTTGAAAATCTTAAAGAAATCTTGTATTATTTTTTTTAAGTCATAAATTAAAAAAATATATTTTTGGAAAATTAGATTGGGGGGAAAAAGTCAGAATATTACAAGAATAAAGTCAAAATATTATGGGAGTGAAGTCATAATTACAAGAACAAAATGTACAATTTGAAATAGTTGGAAAGGTAAAACAAAACAGCTGTAATTTTGTGAGAATAAAGTCAGAAGTATTACAACAAAGAAGTTGTATTCCAATGAGGAAAAAAAGTTGCAATTTTACAGCAATAAACTTTTAATATTATGAGGAAAAATAATGTCATTTTAGCAGCATAGAGTTTAAATAGTAAAGAAATAATGTTATTTTTTTAAGTCATAAATATTACAAAAGTTGTAATTTTTGAAACATTTGATTGGGAGAAAAAGTCAAAATATTATACGAATAAAATAAAAATATGGGAATAAAGTCAAAGTTACAAGAAGGAAGTTGAAATATTGGGAAAATTTAAAAAAAACAGCTTTTATTTTATGAGAATAAAATCAAAATATTAAAAGAAAAAAGTTGTATTCTAATGAGAATAAACTTGTAATATTATAAGGAAAAATAACCCTGGCTGGAGGAAGAAGTATAATTAAAAAATAAATAGATAAATAAATAAAGGTCGTCCATGTTTTTTGTCCCCTCAGACTTCCTGGGCAGGACGGAGATCCGACTGGCAGAAATCAAGAAGGACCAGGGCTCCAAAGGACCGATCACCAAGCGCTTGCTGCTCCACGAGGTTCCCACTGGCGAGATCGTGGTCAGACTGGACCTCCAGCTCTTTGAGGAGCCGTGAAAGCTGGACCACACGGCACTACCATATCGGGAAGAAACGGGAATGTCCGGCTCGAGGCTGTGCTACTTTTATTCCATTATTTATTGACTGCAAAGCAAATGAATTGGAATGAAGACTCAGACCAAGTATTTCATTTGCTGCTGAGTTGGATCATTTGGCAGCTTGCAAACCTTCACCGTCTGTTTTGGACCAAAACATAACTGCAATATTTCATTCGACTGATGTTCCTTTTTCAAAGAAAGCTGCAACAAATTTGATGTTTGAGAGGACATGCTGGAAAGACTGTCTGGTCCTGCTTAGTCCCTTTGCTGGTTTTCTTTCTCCAGTGACAATCCCAGTCCTCATTTGTTTGTTTGTGTGTGTGTGTGCGTGTGCGTGTGCGTGTGCGTGTGGGTGTGTGTATTACGTTGTGGTCTGGACATGAACAGACCTTTTAAATGAGTTTCTTTCCTCCAAACACTGGTCATGTGATTTCCTTAAAGTGCCACACATGTACAAGTTTAATGACGCTATGCTAACAGCGCTACTAGAAGACAAGCGTTAAAAAAAAAAAACACATTGTGGCTGAACTTTGGTCACCCAGGGAACATTTTGGTATGTTTTTTTTTTAATCCCATTTTTGACATCCTACATGTGACCTCTGACCTTATGTTGTTGCTGAGAGCTGCCAGGGTGGACGTCACACTGCAAGGGCGGCGCTAACCCTGACAAGTTTGAACAGGAAGGTTGTGCAACACGTGTCCCCCCCCCCAACACACACACTCAACCTTAATTGTGGCATCAGCAGAGTGACACAACCAACCGTTACCTTAGCGACCAGCCACTGTCCAATCAGACGTCTGTGCGTGCGCGTGTGAGAGATGGTGCAGACTGAAACCAATCAAAAAGCTGTCTTAACCCATTCCCCCCTCCCCTCTTCTTCCTCCTTACACTGTACTAAAAAGTCATCTAATTAACTTTGGACCCGTTCTTACTGTCATGCCTCCTGGCTTGTGTATAAATACTACTGAGAGTTAATATATGAGCGCTATGATGTACCTGTACTGTCTTTTCAGTGTTAATAAACTCCAGTTGGACCAACACACAGGACTACTTTGCCTTTGAATAAACAATAAAATAAATAAGACGTTCCCTCCTACCCACATTTATTCAAGCTGTGAATATTCCACCTTTAAAGTGCATGTTTGTGCTGCTTTTGTATGTTTTTAACAGGCATGAGCGCACAGGAAACTGTCAACGTGCCTTCAAAATATTAGCATTCTCGTCACGTAACATTAAGAACTGGTAAATTCCTTAAATACTGAGCCCTTGTGGGATTATTGATTATGATTTCTCATCTATTTTTCAGTATTCATCTGGTTTGTGTAAGAGGATTCGCGAGTGAGGCTGTTATTTTTACTCTTGGGGGGCCACGGCAGGACCCAGAGATGGCAAAAAAAACCACCACTTTTCCGACAGGTCAGTTTCCGGCCGTTTATTCAGGTCCCGCCTGTCGCGAAATCGCATTTTTTTCAGGGCTGGGAGGTGGGGGAAACCTAGCACACATGCATCAGGGGGTCTGGCAGGACCCAAAGATGGCAAAAAACACC
Source organism: Dunckerocampus dactyliophorus (assembly GCF_027744805.1). Taxonomy (NCBI): domain Eukaryota; kingdom Metazoa; phylum Chordata; class Actinopteri; order Syngnathiformes; family Syngnathidae; genus Dunckerocampus; species Dunckerocampus dactyliophorus. The sequence continues at coordinate 23,809,395 of NC_072832.1, read as the reverse complement.
ATTTTTCCGATGGGTCCATTTTTCGCCTTTTTTTCATTACCGCGGGTCTCACGAAAGCGCATTTTTCAAGTTGCTGAAACTAACTTTTCTTGTCCAGGAGCTGGACGAAACCTACCAAACATTCATGGGGGAGCCGGCAGGACCCAAAGATGGCAAAACCCCCACTTTTCCGACGGGTCAATTTTCAGCCGTTTTTTGAGGTGCGCTTAATCAAAATGAAGGAAATGGATGGTACTACAACATGACATCATAGTTACCATTACCAGGGTACATACTGTACATACTATCATTTGCTTTGCAAGTGCCACCATTTTTGCAATTGAAAGCGGCAGCATTCTTTTTCCCCAGCAGATAGCGCCATCAACCAACTTTTTATTCAAGTTACCATTTAAAAAAAAACCGTCATCATTTACTATTTAAAGCAGAGAAAAGTGATTGCTGGACTGCGATTAATTTGACTTCATGCATTATGCACGCAGTTCTTCCTAATTTCCTTGACAAAACGCCTTAACAAATTCATCCAAAATGAAGTTTGGTCATGTTATGTTATGTGAATTCATCTTTCAAAAGATGACAGGTGATTTGAAATAAAATTGTGCATTTGCTTGGTTTGCGATGCCGCTCTGGAGATCAGGAGAACCAGGGTGGAGAGGGGCCAGGCACATTTCGTCTGTCCCCCTTTGAGTCCTCATGGGGCGGCAGGGGTAGAGAGGCAGGCCGAGGCGCGTGGAGCCCCCCGGCGGATGCACGTACGTACAAAATGTGTCAACAACGCCATCGTGTCATAACTTCAAGGTGCAGACTTTTCCCCCTCTTTAGTTTTATATGTTACTTTTCACGTTGATTTTCTTGCAACAGAGCAGGCTTTGTCATTTTAGCAGTATATTTATGGTGTTTATTGAATAATTAAAAATCGCTTGATGAAGACGCTAGCATCTTCCGCTGTGGAACAGACGTAAACAAGATGGCCGCGGCGCTCCGTCGCGGATGAAGATGCGAGCGCATACACACGAATAGAGAGGCGACAGTGCGCAGGGACACGGCGGGAGACAAATATAACACCAAGGGATTTGTGAGGTCAGATTTTTTTGAGGAGGCATTTGTATGATGCAAATGTATTACTCTTTTGAACGCATACTGTTTTGAGAAGCCAAACACTTTACTTAAATGACCCAGCAAGTAAGCGGAACTACGTTCCTCGTCACGGAAAACCGACCAGAACTGGACTCGCGGGACCCAATGAGGGGTAAGTCAGTGTTGAAATAGTCCATTGCTGATGGGGATGTCAATCAACTTCATGTCAAAAAATCCCAACTATCCCTTTAAGACTTTTTCCTTGTTAGAGTACAACTTTTTTTCCCTGCAATATTTCATGTAAAATTACTGCTGATTTTTCTGTTTGCTGTTGTGTGTGTGTTTATTTAGATTTCCTATTAAATTATACTTTTAGAATGTATAAAATATGTATAAAAGTATAAAAAATGTATAAAAAAAACAGCCGTGGGTTGCAAATGGCCCCCGGACCGCACTTTGTACATCCCTGATTTAGTTGAAGCGGTGTGAGGAAAGAACAAATCTATAGTTTTCTGAGAACACATCTCTTAATCCCTCCCATTTCTGCAGTTTTGTTTTTAATTTATCTACTTTTTTCTTGTACATTTTCTTTATATAATTTTGACTATTCTCATAACATAACTTTTTCCATAACCTACTTTTCCATCTTGGGCTCAAACAGGTCGGTGACCACTGCTGTCAGGCATGTCCGAAAAGGGGGTTACACTTGGCTTTGCTGTGAGTTCACGGCCGCATGTGTTTGAATCTGGTTCCCGGAACGTGTTCTGGTCGTGACGTCACAACCAAGATGGCGTCGGTAAAAATCCTGTCAAAACCATCACTTAGTTTCACTCCTTTTTCATAGTTGTGGATTTATCTACGACAGCAGGATGACAGAAATATTTTATTAAGTGAGTACTTTAATTTTGTGATTTTCAAAGGTTTTTTTTGGGTGTCATGCGATTGGCTGGCGACCAGTCCAGGGTGTACCCCGCCTCTCGGCCGAAGTCAGCTGGGATAGACTCCAGCATACCCCCGCGACCCTAATTAGGATAAGTGGCATAGAAAATACATGGATGGATGAGTACTTCAAGTATTGGTTATTAATGATTCCTGGATGTGACGCACTGAAGTAAAAACCACCTTCATGGAATTGATGTGGTGATACTCTGATTTAACCACTAGGGGGAGGCAGTGTAAAAGAATGCAAGGTCATCCAGTCAGACTTCACGTTTAACTAGGAAAAGTATTTCACAATTAATGTTAATAAAATTACTATTGTATGAACATAGATTTTGTTTTTCACGTGCCGTAGCAAAGATATAATTAAGTTTTCCTGCGCATATGTGATCACTTATGTCAGTGTTTTTGCCATTTACACACTTGGATCTTTTTGATTTGTCTCATCATTGGCTGAAGTGCAGCTTCAAGCTTTTTGATAAAAATCTTGTTACGGTGCGTAATGCACAACATATTCAAACAAAAGCCTCCAAAGACATCTGCCAGTCGTCATCTGAGTTCATGACTTTTTTTCTTTTTTCTTTTTTTGCTGCACAAGTAGCGTGTCATGTCTTTTGGGATTTGCTTGGAGTCATGACTCTGTGTATATTCACTGTGCAGCCACTCTCTGCAGGTTTATTAAATGAAAAGGCTGCTATAGTACACTACTCTGCATGGGCAGATTAAAGGAGTGACCTAGTTTTTATTGGAGTGGACCAGGACTAAAAGCGAACCTCTGCCCTTGGCAAACCACACTGGAGATTATCAATAATAATCCAAAATGGCAAGAGTTGAATTGGGTATCTTGACAACAGGTGCTCGGACAGACAGCGTGAACTCTGTGCTGCACGCTGCAAAATAAACAGAAAACTTTTCTTAAGTGTTTCCGAATGCAGATGTCTGTAATAACTCTGATCGCTTGACATGACGGGACATGTGCGCTATTTGCGGGTAATTTGGCGCACTTTGGATTGCAGTAATCTGAAATGTTCCTGGCATGTGACGGTATTTGCTCTCAACATGTTCCCCTGATATTTTTATGGAGCACTCCAGAGACATGTCAGCAGGGCGCGAGCCAAACTCGTTCTCCGTTTTAACATCGCTCCTGGACGAGAGGCCAAAAAAAACACGCGCGACAAAACATGTTTCCTCATGTAATCCCTGCGTGTCGTGTATACGTCGAGTCACTGCGAAAATGCTGTTTGACTGTACAAATATCCTTGCATAAATACTAGTGGTGCACGATAATTATTGGGAATTATGATGTCATACCGAGAAATCAGATTCAAATCCGAACATTAAAAATAACTCCAATAATTTTAAAAAATGCTCCAATGAGGCGAGATTACCCGTACCGTGTTCCTTTTTTCTCCTGCCTGTGACGTTAACGGCCTGTCGTAACTTCCCCTGAGATCACTTGTAAACAAAGGAAGACTAGTTGTGTGCTAGTTGTACCAAATGCTCCGGGATGAGGGGAAAAAAAACCCCATCGAGCACACAAAAAACCTCATCAGCCACCTGGAAGGCCAGCACCACGGTGTTTGAAAAGTGCAAAAGGTTTGCCTGAGACCTCCGTGCTGACACATCAGCTCCTCGGGACATGTGTCCGAATACAGTACACCTTTCTGGGCCACAGAAGGTGGCTCCCTCCGCTCTATACTCTGGTTCTCCTGATAGTAGTGATGTGGTAGTAGTGATGTCATGATATTTGATTAGGACAAATCAACAGGTACAGTTGGTCAAATCCTAATTTGTTCAAGTCCTTCTTACCTCCAACTGGGCACAAACTGAGAAGTGCTTTGTGAAGTGCAGCGTTGTCCTGTTGAAAAAGCCAGTCATTACCACACAGACGAGGGCCTTCAGTCATGAGGGATGCCCCCTGCAACATCTTCACATAGCCAGCTGCCGTTTGATTCCCCTGCACAATCGAGAGCTCCATCGTTCCATTGAAGGATCATGATGGCGCCCCCTCCACTGTGCCGTGTGGAAAACATGTCAGGTGGGATCTCCTTGTCATGCCAGTAACACTGGAAGCCATCAGGACCGTCAAGGTTACATTTTTCCTCATCAGAGAATAAAACTTTCTGCCACCTTTCAATGTCCCATGTTTTGGGCTCTCCTGCAAAGTCCAAATGGGCAATTTTGTGGCGGTGAAGGAGATGAGGCACCATTAATAACCTTCACCTATTTCAGGCTGTTCGCTCCCTGTATGACTGGTGTCAGAGCTTGGTCTGCATTGCCGGCAATAAGTCTCGTTTCCAGTGAGGGTTGGACACTGCCAGCACTGCCCTTTGTCACCGATTCTGTTCATCATTTTGATGGACAGAATTTCTAGGTGCATTCAGGGTGTTGAGGGGATCTGGTTTGATGGGTGCAGCATTATGTCTCTGCTTTTTGCAGATGATGTGGTCCTGCTGGCTTCATCGAGCTGTGAACTTCAACTCTCACTGGCTCGGTTCGCAGCCGAGTGTGAAGCGGCTAGGATGAGAATCAGCACCTCTAAGTCCAAGTCCATGGTTCTCACTCGGGTCAGGGATGAGATTCTGCCCCAAGTGGAGGAGTTTAAGTACCTCGGGGTCTTGTTCACAAGTGAGGGAAGGATGGAACACAAGGCGGATCTCACGAAAGGCGGGTTGGTACGGCGCCTGCAGAGATGCAAACTACTCTACATCGATCCATTGTGGTGAAGAGAGATCTGAGCCAAAAGGCAAAGCCCTCAATTATCCGGGCGATTCCTACTCTCACCTATGGTCATGAGCTTTGGGTAGTGATCGAAAGGACAAGATCACAGGTACAAGTGGCCCAAATGAGTTTTCTCCATAGGGTGGCCCGGCTCTCCCTTAGAGATAAGGTGAGAAGCACTGTCATCCGGGAGAAACTCTGAGTAGAACCGCTGCTCCTCCACATTGAGAGGAGCCAGATGAGGTGGCTCGAGCATCTGGTCAGGATGCCTCCCAGATGCCTCTTAGGAGGTGTTCAGGGCACGTCCGACTGGGAGGACACTTTGGAGAAACTAAGTCTCTCAACTGGCCTGGGAACGCCTTTCCCTGCTTAGGCAACCTTGGATAAGTGGAAGAACATGAATGTATATTATGACATATTATGACAAGCTTTTTTTTTTCTTTACAAACAATACATTTTTTTACAAACATATCTTTTTTTTGTAAATTATTATTATTTTTATTATTATTATTATTATTATTATTTAGGGCTGCGCGGTGGTCTAGTGGTTAGCACGTTGGCCAATACAGGAACAGCCTGGCGATCGGGAAGACCTGGGTTCGATTCTCCCCTGGGCATTTCTGTGTGGAGTTTGCATGTTCTCCCCGTGTGCGCGTGGGTTTTCTCCGGGCACTCCGGCTTCCTCCCACATTCCCAAAAACATGCAGGTGAGGTTAATTGGCGACTCTAAATTGTCCATAGGTATGAATGTGAGTGTGAATGGTTGTTTGTCTATATGTGCCCTGCGATTGGCTGGCGACCAGTCCAGGGTGTACCCCGCCTGTCGCCCGAAGTCAGCTGGGATAGGCTTCAACATGCCCCCGCGACCCTAATGAGGAAGAAGCGGTATAGAAAATGGATGGATTATTATTTATTTTATTTTTTTTACAAAATCATTTTAAAAACATGTAAAAATATCAACGTGGCCAACCTGCATCTTTTGATTTTTCAGTATACGGCCCTCGGTGGAAACAGTTTGGACACCCGGGCCTAACTAAGGTGTTCCTCTGCACCCGCTGACTCATATTCACCAGTTGCACCTACAACGTGTCTATTGTGATTTCCATTGATGTCTGATGTGCACAGACACAGGCTGTACATCACAAGATGAGGCGGGATTAGATCACAGTGGGTTAATCTTTAGGCCCACCATCTGGCAACGCCAGGAGAATTAAACTTGAAGCCACTGAGGCCTTGGCCGTACAGTAACATGTACACAAGTTAGCAGACAGACCACCTTTTCCAGCGGGATTTTGCAGACGTGTATGTGCCTTTAAGACTACCACATCTAGACATGTGCCGGTGCCTTTCACTTTGCATGAGCGTACTAGTGCATTATGCACTTGGACAGTACTTGACAACATGCGCTTTGCAACAAAGCTTATGTTGTTGTGTACGTTCATCCAGTGCTGCTAAGATTATAAAGTATACTTCATCACCAGAATGGACAGTGGAAGGTTTACTCATGTTGGTAAATCCTTATTGCGTGCCTCGTGTTTCAGTAGCATGAAGCAACAAATGGAAATGGCCAAAATACTACAAATGCTTTGTTTTGTTTGTGTTGATCACACCTACTGTGAGATAGTGGTTGGAGTTGATGACCCTTTGTTTTTTCTGTGGGTGAATGTTTGCTAAGCTGCCATCAGCAAATAAAAGAGCACTTCATTCAAGCCTGACCGTTTTCTGTGCGACTCAAGCTCGCCACATGCGGTTATTGATTAGCAGATATTTCTAAATTATGACCCGTTTAGGGTGAGTGAGATGGGCTTTCTACCAAAAAAAAAGCCTATTTTGGGGAGAAAAATGCACACATAAGCGGTCTTTCCCACACACACAAAAAAAATGTTAAAATAATCAAACTGACAAATAAAAACACAATTAAAAATGTTGTTTAAAAATGTATTTTAAAAAATTAATAAAAATACTACTACTAATAAAATACAATGAACAATACAATATTTAATAAAATATAATAAGAAAATAAAAATAAATAACATGCATACTTTGGGAGAAAAAAATGCACACATAAGTGGGCTTTCCCACAAAAAAAAGTATTAAAAAAGTGAAAGTATTAAAATAACCAAATTGACAAATAAAAATACAATTAAAAACATTTTAATGAATAAAAAATTACAATAATGCAATATTTAGTAAAATATAATACAACAATCATTCATAATAATAATAATAATAATATGCCCTGCGATTGGCTGGCGACCAGTCCAGGGTGTACCCCTCCTGTCGCCCGAAGTCAGCTGGGATAGGCTCCAGCATGCCCCCGTGACCCTAATGAGGATGAAGCGGTATAGAAAATGGATGGATGGATAATAATAATAATAACAATAATACAATATTTAATAAAATATAATAAAATAATAATACAAATAGATAATAATAAAATACATAAACACATGAATAAAAAAATACAATACTTAATAAAATATAATACTAATAGTAATAAATAATAATCCAAAATAAATAAACACATAAAAATGCCTCCTTACCGCCACCTTGTGGAGTTGGTTTCTTTAAAAAGACCATCATGAGGTTGCCTACTGCCAAAGCTGGCAATGTTCTAATTTGAGACCCCGGAAGAGACTTAATTGAATAGTGCCGTAAATTGGAGAACTTATGGTATTTGTTAGCTGCCCCAGAGTGTTGCTGCCTAAATGTATTGTATGCTTTAGCACTGATGATGTAATGAAGTGAATTAAATGAGGATTTTTGTTCATTTAAGAGACTACCGCCTACTTTTTCCTGGTTTTGTCATGACATAAAATAGAATAAAATGCAACAAAAATGCAGAGAGATGGCATGATTTTCACTGAGTAGCCACTAAATCAATATTATATTATTATTGTTGAATATTTTGCTCTCCAATCATCCTCACATTTCAGAATGTGCAATGCATGGAAGAGGTCACAGGTCCTGACACGACATTCCAACCGGAGCAATATAATCCCATCAGATCATTCGCTGCTTTCATCTGCATCATCCTCTGTTTTATGATTCTACTAATTGTAGCAAATAGTGACTTTTTTTTCCCCGTAACGCAACAGATGGTTGCCGAGTGCACAGCAGATGGTGCGGCGCACACAACATCAAGTAGCTACTGGCACAGAATATACGCCGCTTGCTTCAAATCCCGCTCTTCAACAACTGACCAAGCATCATACCGCACACAGAATCTTCATTTCAAGAGATAATTGGTCTTCCCCTGCCCAAGAATCAAACATGGTATGGTCCATGTCGTCCTCCACCACAAAGTTTACTGCTAACAAGGAAATAGAGTTGCCAACTCCATTCAAAATAAATAAGGGACACCTGGTTTCCACGGCCATCCGACCTGGCTGTTATTTATTTTTGCACACAACTAGTGCTTTGAGGATAACACGTTATTAGAATTAGTGATGTGCGATACCACCGATTTAGCTTCCCATCCCAAACTTAGTAAAATCCCGGCTGGTATCGGCAGTACCGATCCGATATCAATGCTTTGTGCAAATTCACCTAATGTGTCTGGTAAATTTGACAAAATAGTGCATTTCATAGCATAGCATAAGGAATACAATTTAATTAATTTATTAATTAAATACATGAATTTTAATGAATTAATTCGTTTAAAATATTATTTAAAATCAATTAATAATTTAATAATGAAGCAATTCATTCATTTCTTTTAAATCCTGAAGTATATTGAGCGATTTACAATATAGCCAAGCTAATATACAACAACAGAAAAAACAGGAAAAAATCATATGAAATATGTGAAAATTGTATTCTAAACAATTAAAAAAAGAAAATAAGTAAAATAATAAAACCATTAAAATAAAGAATTGATTGTTAAGAAGTACTTTAAGAATGAAAACTTTATTCACAAGTCACACACGGCTCCGTTTACAAATCTGTCATCCTTTCAACAAACGTTTCAGACAAACATGATCACGTATCTAAAGTATCAAATCGATTTTAGGGCATAAAGAGCTGATATCGGAAGTATCGATATTTCAGTATTGATCTGCACATCACTAATTATAATGATAACAAGAGAGCAAAGTTGTTTAAACGACAGTCTAAAAAAGTAAGTTAGACCGTACCTCATAAACCTGATAGCCACTTGTAGCTTCCCCGTGGGACAAAAATGAGATTCAAACTCACGGCGTTGCTTGTTTGTTTTATAAACAAAATATCACTGTGGTAAAAAGACACCAGACCAGAAGTTAGGCAGATAGCGCTAGCTAGCTAGCAATATGAGCCAAAAGTCACAGCCAGGCAAAGTGTGTGAACAAATATGAACAGAAAAGACGAACGGCGATGAGAATGATAGGCAAGCGATCAGACACACTGGCATCGATTGGCTTGGCCTGTGACAAGCTGTCGTCAACAAACTCCACATTTGACTGACTTCACAGTAATGAGTGTGTCCCTTGTTTATTCAATACGGGACACATACTTTTATTTGTAAATACGGGACGATTCTATTTTCCAAGGGCCAATTGGCAACACTGTACATAAATGTTGTAAGTATTCTTAAACACAAATACAAAACACTCTTTTTTTCTTTTCTTTTTTACAGATGCACAATATCTTTTTTTTCAAAGTGATACCGATAACCTTCTGCTTCTCAAGACCGAAATGGTAACTTTTTTATATCTACTATTTACATTTAGATTTAACTGTAGTTTGTGCACACCTGGAGGTAAGAAGGACTGGAACAAATTAGGATTTGACCAAGTGTACCTGTTGATTTGTCCTAATCAAATATCATGATATCACTACTACCACATCACTACTATCAGGAGTATAGAGAGGAGGAGCCACCTGCTGTGGCCCAGAAAAGTGCACTATATTTGGACACATGCTCCGAGCAGCTGGTGTACCACTACGGAAGTCAGGAGAACCGGAGTATAGAGCGGCAGGAGCCACCTGGCGTGGCCCAGCAAGGTGCACTGTATTCGGGGACACACTCCGAGCAGTCGGTGTGACGCCATGGAGGTCTCTGGCAAACCGTTTGCACCTTTCAAACACTGCGGCGCTGGCTTTTCAGGTGGCTGATAAGGTTTTTTGTATGCTCGATGTTCCCCCCCCCCCTCGCGGAGCATTTGGTAAAACTAGCACACGAAACGTCTTCCTTGGAAAGTGAATGTTTGTTTACAAGTGAGCTCAGGGGAAGTTACGACAGGCCGTTAACGTCACAGGCAGGAGAAAAAAGGAGTGCTTGATTTGCTCACCCGCACACTACGGGTGAGTAATCTCGCCTCATTGGAGCGTTTTTAAAAATGATCGGTTAGCTGAGCTATTTTTAATGTTATTGTATTTATTGGTACGATGTCATAATTCCCTCATATCAGTCCGATAACTATCGGCCTTATAATTATCATGCACCGCTAGTTTTTTGCGCTTTTGTGAGAGAAACAATTCCCTTTTGTCACACAACAGAATTGTCCTCCCATGCCCGAGAATCACAAATGACCCTGTGGTCTTATGTCACTCCCCATTGTCACGGCCTGAACCAGAAAGTAGTCATTTGGCTAACAAAAAAGACGGAAGAACATATATATATATATATATATATATATACGACACACTTGCTTTTTACTTTTTTTTTTAGAGAAATGTTTCTCTTTCTGTTGTTTGATCCACCTTGTAATTTCTCTCTCCCTCCCCAGAATAAAAAATGCTATGGCCCTGAACCATGAAGTGGCCTTCTCACTAGCAAACGCGCAAACAAACACAAATACAGCACTCCGCTTTTAGTCTGTTTCTTTTTTCGTAACTTTTTATTATACAATATTTGCTATTTTGTTGTTTCAGCCACTATAGAATTGGTGTGAGCCTGTCAACATTCAGAATTTTGGAAGAACCAGGAAGTCAGCACCTAGTTAGCAAACAGATGAACAAAAAAATACACGTTTCGAGATATGTTTATTGAGAAATTGTTCTTTTTTTTTGTGCTTTCATTCACAATGGAATGGCTTCCCTCTTCCCCATAATCAAGAATGGTATGGTCCTGTCTAGTGATGAATCCTACTGAACCGGGACTCATGGGGATTCGTTTCTGTTAACTTGTTCACTTACCCTGCTGCTGCTAGCTAAATTAAAAAGGAAAGCGGGGAACATGGCATTAAATGCGCAACTGCTACTGTAACGGCACTTGTAGAAATGTATTAACCCTGTGGAAAAATCAACACATCTACTCCTCGCCTCAAATCAATTATTCTTTCTACTTCCTGTTCCGGTCTGAGCTGCTCGCTCGCTAACGCCGAGTCGAGCACACGAACCCCGGAACTCGCGAACCTAGACTAACTAGACTAACTAGACTGACTTCCCTGACGGCGCATGAGGATGCCGACAAGTGAATCGAGAACCTGACGTGGTCAGGTGGTAGTGAGTCAGGTAGGTGGACTTGTTGCGCATGTGCGAGTTTCTCGGGTGACGTAAACGCGGTCTTGGAACTCTGCCATGCGGGCCCAGTGTCTTTTCTATGGTGGAGTCATGAACACTGACCTTAACTGAGGCAAGTGAGGCCTGCAGTTCTTTGGATGTTGTTGTGGGGTCTTTTGTGACCTCTTGGACGAGTCATTGCTGTGCTCTTGGGGTCATTTTGGTTGGCCGGCCACTCCTGGGAAGGTTCACCACTGTTTCATTGTTTTCGCCATTTGTGGATAATGGCTCTCACTGTGTTTTGCTGGAGGCCCAAAGCTTTAGAAAATGGGAGGCAATCACTTCTTCACACACGGCCATGTCGGTTTGGATTTTTTTCCTCCCTTAATAATAAAAAGTTTCATTTAAAAACTGCATTTTGTGTTCAGTTGTGTTCTCATTGGGTAATATTTACATTTTTTTGTAAGTGTGACAAACATGCAAAAAAAAAAAGAAATCAGGAAGGGGGGAAACAGTTTTTCACACCGCTTTATAGTGTATTATTTGCCCGTTGTAAATGTCTGATGTGAAAAATGGATGTCTATTGCGCTGTACTCTAAAGAGCCTTGCAGCTCCAGGCCGTCCTGTGTTGGTTTTTCTAGAAGCTTTACTTGGACTGTGCGGCACCAGGAGGGACTCTTAAGAAGTGTCATCGGATTAGCGAGCCAGCACCTGCCTTCAGTCGGCCGGCAAACGCCTTCAGAGGCGCATCATCTCATGCGTGTGCACACCTTTATCATTTCATTTTTTAAAGGATGAAGCATGTGCATTTTGTACATTTGCCACTGGTCTTTGCTTTGCTGCGCATCTGCTTTGGTAAGTTGGAATCTTTCACATCAAATCGTGTGTACTAGCGGACGGGGTGTCCAAAGTACGACCTGGGAACCATTTGCCGTACTTCCCCTCGGCACATTTAAAAAATACAATTAAACAAGAAAACAATATAAAAAATTGAACAATCAGCAGTAATTTTACAGGAATAAAAGTAAAAAATATTATGAGTCATAATGTCATAATTTTAGTAGCATAAAGTTGAAATATTAAAGAAAAAAGACATTATTTTTTGACGTAGACATTATTTCTTGAAGTTGTAATATTATGGGAAACAGACCAAACAACAAAATAAGGTTGTCATTTTTTGAAAATTAGGTTGCGGAAAAAGTTATCATATTATGAGAATAAAGTCAAAATATAATGGGAATAAAGTCATAATTGCAAGAAGAAATAGTTGAAAAAAAACCAAAACAACAGCAGAAAAGGCAAAAACAGCTGTGATTTTAAGAGAATAAAGTCAAAATATTAAGGGGAAAAAAGTTTATTCTAACAAAAAAATTTGCAATTTTATGGGAATACAGTTTTAAAATAATCACAAATAATGTTTAAATATTTGTACATTTTATTTAAATAAATAGTTGGAAAATGTAAAAAAAGAAAAACAACAACAAACAAAAAAATGAAAAGAAAACAAAAACAGCAGTAATTTTACGGGATTACATTAGAAACATTGGAATATTGAAACAAAATTTAGACTAAAGTTGCAATTTTGGGAAAATGACGTTGCAGAAAAAGTTGTAATGTATAATATGATGGGAATAAAGTTATAATTACAACATCTCAGGTTTATGTAAAAGGTTTTTCTCAGGAGGCTGTGACGTAACTCACCTGTAATCCCAAAGTGACCGAGAAAGGGAGCGTATCAGCGTCTGTTTGTTGACAACCGTGACTTATATCACTCTTGTTTGCTTTGCTTCCCCAGCACAAGCAGACTTTGCCCCTTACTTCTTTGACAACGGACCGTACAGCCACAATGGGAACATGGCACTGTTCAGCCTCTCGGAGGACACGCCTGTTGGTGAGGATGACCAACACCACAAAATGACATGTTCGATGCCAGCGTGTCTATCTTTATTACTTTATCATAGCTAATGAGAATGCTCAGGCTTTTTGAATCAGAATCAGTATCAGAATCCGCTTTATTCGCCATGTATGTTACCACACTAGGAATTGGACTCCAGTCTATAACAGTAAATAATGTTTACATACAGTATAAAGGAGAAGAAATAGAATAGTACTTGTACTATACATACAGTACTTACTTAGAATATTGCAGATAATTATAATTATGGTATTTACAGGTTACAAATGGGCAGTACTTCCAGAACAGTATGTAGTGCAAATTAGCTGGCGAGCGAGGAGACTACTGTGATAGTATCACCATCATAAGGCTGGACACACTATGTGTTTATGTTCATTAAACAACCACACACAAATAGTGTTTGGAGGACAAAACATAATTACGAAAATGACAACAGCAGAGCAAAATTGTTCAGTGCTACTTGAAAAAGTTAGTATGTACCCCATGAACGTGATATCCACAGGCTGGTCCTGATGGTTTTTCCGGGACTATGGTGTTAAAAGCAGAACTGAAGTGTTTTTTTGGATAACAGGATGTGAATACGGTAAATGAATTTCCTTGCAGGTACACAAATCTATTGCCTTAACGGCACCGACCCAGAGGGCCAGGAGGTGAGCTACGGCATTTCGTTTGACCCCGGCTCCAAGGAGTACTTCAGGATCAACCCCAAGACAGGAAACGTCACCTTAGTGGAGAAGCTAGACCGAGAGGTATGTGAGATAGAACACTAAAATGATCAATAAATACACATTGTTTTCTATGTTCTGTACAGCGGATGCCTGCACATTCACCATTCAGCATTCATGGACCGTCAAATTTACCGATTTTTGCGCTTTTCTTTTTCTCGCAGAAAACACATCTCATTCACCATAAGCCTGTTTTCATTATCAATTTGATCCAAATGGTCAGAAGTAAACTCGAAGCAAATTTTCCCATAGGAAATAATGTAAATCTTAATAACATATTAGGGGGAAAAAATTGTATCCCCACGAGAAAAAAGTCACAATTTTACGAGAATAAATAAAAATAAGTAAAAAATGAAAAATAAAGTCATTTTAGTCACATGGAGTTGAAATATTTTTTTCTAAATTTCTTTTTTTTTTTAAAGTCCTGATATTATGGAAAAAGAAAAATAACACTAAGGCTATCATTTTTGGAAAATTAGGTTGCGGAAAAAGTTACAATGTTCCGGGAATAAAGTAAAAATATTATGGCAATAACGTCATAATTACAAGAAAATCGACAAGAAGAAAGTTGAAATAGTTTAGTTTAAAAAAACAAAAAAACAACAACAGCAGAAATGAAAAAAACAGATGTAATTTTACGAGAATGAAGTCGTATTCTCATGAAAAAAGCCATAAATGTACATTTGCGGCCTGCGGCTCATTAAAAAAATATCATTTAACAAGAAAACTTAAAAAAAAGGAAAAATTATGCAATTTTAGTAGCATAAAGTTGGAATATTAAAGAAAAAAAAAAATTTTCTTTTTCCATCCATCCATCCATTTTCCTCCACGTATCCGGGTCCAGCTCGAGGGGGCAGCCGTCTCAGTAGGGAAGCCAGACTTCCCGGTCCCCAGCCACGTCCTCCAGCTCCACCGGGAGGACACCAAGGCGTTCCCAGGCCAGCTGTGAGACATAATCTCTCCAGCGTGTCCTAGGTCTTCTCTCGGCCGGGCATGCCCGGAACACCTCACCAGGGAGGTGTCTGGGAGGCATCCAGACTAGATGCCCGAGCCACCTCATCTGGCTCCTCTCGATGTGAAGGAGCAGCGGCTCTACTCTGAGTTCCTCCCGGAAGACCGAGCTCCTCACCCTATCTCTCCTTCTTCAGCCTGACAGCAGCCCTGACCTCTGGTGACCACCATCGGGTTCGGGGACTGCCACCACAACTGGCACCGACCACCTTGCGCCCGCAGCTCCAATCAAATGCCTCAGCAATGGAGGCACGGAATAGAGCCCATTCGGACTTAATATCCTCGTCCTCCCCCGGGATGCAGGCGAAGCTCTGCCGGAGGTGAGAGCTGAAGACTCGACAAACAGGAGACTGCCAAACGTTCCCAGCACACCCTCACTACACGTTTGGGTCTCCCGGGTGTGTCCTGCATCCTCCCCCGCCATCTAATCCAACTCATCACCAGGTGGTGATCAGTTGACAGCTCAGCCCCTTTCTTTACCCGTGTGTCCAAAACATGCGGACGCAGGTCTGATGATACGACTACAAAGTCGATCATAGACCAGCGGCCTAGAGTGTCCTGGTGCCATGTGCACTTGTGGACATCCTTATGTTCGAGCATGATTTTCGAACGCCCGAGTTCAGAACGGGGAGGCCGTTCCTCCCAATCACGCCCCTCCAGGTCACACTGTCATCGCCCACATGGGCGTTGAAATCTCCCAGCAAAAAAACAGAGTCACCAGTCTCCAGCACCCCTCTGATGGACTCCAGGAAGGCTGGGTACTCTGAACTTCCGTTCGGCGCGTACGCACAAACGACAGTCAGGACTCTTTCCCCAACCCGAAGGCGTAGGGAAATGACCCTCTCGTTAACCGGGATGACTCCAACACAGAGGCACCGAGCCAGGGGGCTATTAATAAGCCCACACCAGCTCGCCGCCTCTCGCCTGCAGCAACTCCAGAGTAGAACAAGGTCCAGCCCCTCTCGAGGAGTTTGGTTCCAGAACCCAAACTGTGGGTCGAGGTGAGTCCGACTATATCTAGTCGGAATGTCTCAACCTCCCTCACAAGTTCGGGCTCCTTCCCCACTAGAAAAGGGACATTCCATGTCCCAAGAACCAGATATGGCCACCGAAGACCAGGTCGCCCAGGCGCCCGCCATTGATCGCCACCCAAAGCGCAATGCATCGGACCCTTATGCTTGCTCCCACAGGTGGTTGGTCTACAGGGGGGAAATCCCGTGTGGCTTGTTTGGGCTGGCCCGGCCGGCTCGCAGTGCTCGCCGGCTCACCGGGAAGCCCCTCCCCCAGACCTGGCTCCAGGGTGAGGCCCCAGTATGCCATGTCCAGGCGAGGTGTGGCCCCTCCTGTTGTGTTTATTCATAAGGTCTCCTGAATCATTCTTGGTCTGGCCCGTCACCTAGGACCTGTTTGCCTTGGGAGACCCTACCAGGGGCATATAGCCCCAGACAACATAGCTCCTACCCCTCCACCACGATAAGGTGGTGATTCACGGAGGAGATTTTTTCTATTTAAAAAAAAAAAAGAAAAAAAAATATTTTTAAAAAGCGATAATGTTATAAAAAAACAAAAAAAACCAAACCCAAAACAATAAATAAAGTTGTAATTTTTGGAAAATTAGGTTGCGGAAAAAGTTATGTTACCAGAATAAATTCAAAATATTATGGAAATAAAGTTGTATCCTCATGAGAAAAACAGTGGCAATTTTACAGGAATAAATTTGTAATATTATTAGGAAAAATAATGACACTTTAGTCACATAGAGATGAAATGTTAAAGAAAAAATAACTTCTTTTTTAAAAGTCATAATGCTCCGAAAAACAAACAAAGTAACAAATAAAGTTGTATTTTTTTTTTTTAATTAGTCTGCATAAATAGTTATATTATGAGAATAAAGTTAAAATATTATGGAAAGGCATAGTTACAAGAAGAAAATTTACAAGAACAAAAATGAAATAGTTGGAAAATTGAGCAGAAATGGAAAAAGCAGCTGAAATTTTACGAGAATGAAGTTAAAACATCAAGAGAAAATGAAACTAACAAGAAAAAGAAGTTGCAATTTTATGGGAATAAACTCGTAATATTATGATGAAAAATCATTTTAATTGCAAAGCTAGACCGAGACGCGTGACATAGAACACTAAAATGATTAATATGTATCTATTTTTTCCCAGAAAACACATCTCATTCAGCATAAGTCGAATTTCATTCGTAATTTGTTCCAAATAGTCTGAAGACAACTGAAACATACATTTTCCACAGGAAATGATGTAAATCAAATTAATTCCTATTCATCTGTCCCAGACAACCCAAGCCATGAACAAAAAAATACATTTTAGAGACAATAGTTATAATTTTACATGCAGAAACCTTTGTTACGGGCAATATTATATAAATATTATGACTTTATTCCCATAATATTGTAGCTTTTTCCCATCCTAATTTTCCAAAAATGACAACTTTATTGTTTGGCTTGTTTTTTATAATATTATGACTTAAAAAAAAAGTATTTTTTTCTTTAATACTTCAACTCTATGCTACTAGAATGAAGTTATTTTTCCTCGTAATATTACAACGTTAATATCATAAAATTTTGACTTTTTCTTGTTAGATTCCAACTTTTTTCCTATTCATATTTTGACTTGAGTACGGTGAGATTTTGCACTTTGTTCGGCGGTCCTTCAGCGCACCATTGTTGTGTGCTGTGAGGCCCACAAGTAAGGCGGGGATCTATCTCATATGTTATATGGCGTTGTGCTTCATCTTTGTTCTCAGAAACAAGATTCTTTTGATGTTCTGGTCAGCATCACAGACGGGAAAAGCCAGGTAACACTCTAGCAGAATCTGTTTTCAGTATTGTGACACCATCACATATAATGAGAATGTCCCTCGGCAGAGTGTAGACCTCCACCAAGGCCAAACTGTTAACAAAAGTTACAAAAATGCAATATTCATGTTGGATTGTGAGCTAGTAAGCTACTTCCTGGTTCATGGAGGCGCAACAAAAGGCGTTGGCTGCTAAAGTGAGCTGCTAACCACAAGCTAACAACTCGATAGTTAGGGTATACATTAGTTAATTTGAGCTTTAGGACTTTCTAACACCGTCTACATTAAAGATGACCCTTGCACCTTTATCCAGATCCTCACCAAACTGTAATGAGTTCTTCCTTGGCCTGTGCACCACCCTGCTACAACCTTGAAAGGAAAGTTGTTTATGTAATTCTGCTAATTATCCTACCGAAAAGTCATAAAAAAACAATTGAAGTGATGGCCTAACACTAATGGTTAGGGGTGTCACAAGAACTCGTGTCACACGATCTCGCGACAAGATTTCTTGTTTTGACAAAAACGGGCACTAAAGCCTAATTAATCCCACAATAAATGAAAATGAGCTGGATAATATTTCAGTATATTTCCATGTGCATACGTGTTTGTTTTACTCAGCTCCCGCCTCCAAACAGGCAGAAAGAGAGATCACTCTGTGCCTTGGTTTCAGTACCTTGGCACATTTGTTCAACAACAACGGCATGAACGGAGTGAGTCCTTTTTCAGTCACACAGTCTCTTTGCCTTGGTGGGTGGAGGCGGGGCCGCTAGCATACACACACACACACACGTAGTGTAACGTAGTACAAATTATATTTGTATATTGCATTATATTGTCATGTATTTTTTATATTTTTTTCATGAAGTAATGTTAAAATCTCATCTCGTTTGCGTAGACCCAATCCCACGTGTCGTCTCATCTCGTGAACTGATTGTCTCGTGACACCCCGACTAAAAATACAGTATGTGTACATGTCTGAAGATGCTTTGATTCACGGCACTTCTCCCTTTTAGGTTGTGGAAAGAGTGACCATATTTGTGATGGACGCAAACGATGAGAAACCCCAATTCCAAAACATGCCTGCAATCATTGATGTCCTGGAGGTCTGTGAAGGTGTCTGTCAAACCAATATGTTACAAAAAGTGATGTGCAAACATTGAAACGAAATGTGTACGCTCATTGTAGACGACAGAATCCGGACACAGCATCTTCAAAGCGGAAGCCGTGGACAGGGACACGGGCTCGGGGGGCTCGGTCACCTACTACCTCCTGGTAATTGGCTGCTCCCTCCCTTTCTCACAGCGCCACTAAATGTTTGCACGAATGTTGAATCTGTGAATCTAACAAAGCGCCATGCGTGTTCTTTAGAGATTAAAAAGTGATGAGATTTCTCGTTTGGATAAAAGCTGGACTTGTATTACGAGAACAGGGCAGCCAGAAGCCAATCAGACTGTGAACATTGGGAGGGCTACTATGAATGATAATACAGTAATATGGAAGTGGCAGTGTGCAAGACATTATTGGAAGCGCACATTAAGTGCTTTATGCACACCTTGCAACCCAACTTACCTGTTCACAGCGTCAGCCAGTGACGTGTGGCTTTTTTTTTTCCATCGGAGTTGAACTTGTTTGATGTCCGAGCAGAGGCTGTAATTCTACATTTGATCAATTTTACTTAAGATTTGTCAGATCAACCCACGTAGATGTTCTGACTTGTCTGCAACCTTAATCAATAATTGACACTCATTGCATTTGGCTCAGCGCCAACTTTCAGGCACCAGCGATCACCGGTTCCGTTTCATAACACACCTCAAGCATAGAAGAGATCCATGTTGACAATTTAGAGACATGGTTGCTATATTTAGTGAGTAACGGTGGACATTTAAGTGTTTCTTGCATCATGCATTTATTCGGTAATTAAATACAAGCCATCAACAAAGGTGAAGAATCGCTGAGCTGGCGAGCTGGAATGAGTGCCATCTCCATAACGCTGTGCAATGCATGTTTGAAAGCTGTTAAAAACCCTCCTTAATGCAACCCAGCGCCTGACCCTAGAGTTTGGATGCAGTCCTCCGTCGACTTTCCTGGCAAAACATGCATGGGTGTCCAAAGTGTGGCGCAGGGGCCACTCGTGGAGGATGGCTCATTGCAGAAATAAAATAAACAAAAACCCAGCAAAAATGGAAAAATAGAGCAAAAAGGTGTAATGTAACTAGAAAAAGCTAATATGTACTAATAAATAATAAAAACAAAGATTTGTTAATATATATGTATGTACATATATATATATATATATATATATATAAAATTATAAATATCAAAGGACAGCTGGACAGCCCTGACGTAAATAGACAAAGACAAGTAGATAAGAG
Organism: Dunckerocampus dactyliophorus; assembly: GCF_027744805.1. Lineage (NCBI taxonomy): Eukaryota > Metazoa > Chordata > Actinopteri > Syngnathiformes > Syngnathidae > Dunckerocampus > Dunckerocampus dactyliophorus. The sequence goes on along the minus strand of NC_072832.1, from coordinate 23,789,392 downwards.
AAAAACAGTGAGCTGTATTATTATTATTGGGGTGCACAATAATTATCGGGCCGATATGAGGGAATTATGACATCATACCGATAAATCAGATAACATACCGATAAATCAGAAAACCGATCAAAAACGATCAAAAAAATGCTCCAGTGAGGCAAGATTACCCGTACTGTGCGGGTGATCAAATCAAGCACTCCTTTTTTCTCCTGCCTGTGACGTTAACGGCCTGTCGTAACTTCCCCTGAGCTCACTTGTAAGCAAACATTCACTTTCCGTGGAAGACATTTCACATGCTAGTTGTACCAAATGCTCCATGATGGGGAGGAAAAAAAAAATATTGAGCACACAAAAAACCTTAGCAGCCACCTGAAACGCCAGCGCCATGGTGTTTGAAAAGTGCAAGAGGTTTGCCAGAGACCTCCGTGGCGTCAAACCGACTGCTCGGAGCGTGTGCCCGAACACAGTGCACCTTGCTGGGCCACACCAGGTGGCTCCCTCTGCTCCATACTCTGGTTCTCCTGATAGTAGTGATGTGGTAGTAGTGATGTCATGATATTGGATTAGGACAAATCAACAAGTACAGTTCAAATCAAAATTTGTTCGAGTCCTTCTTATCTCCTGGTGTGCACAGTTAAATCTAAATGAAAAAGTTAATATAAAATATAAATATGAAAAACTTATCGGTCGTTGGTATGATGAAAAAGATATTGTTCATCTATAATTATTGTTATTTATTATTATACAGTATGTTATAACAGTGGTTTATTTGGTCTCAAAAAATGCTGACAATAATATCTTGGAGCGTCAATTTGTGGGAAAATAAACATTTCAAAACGCACTTACATTGTTTTGTAACTCGGTTAAATTATTTTGTTAAATAATTACATTTGTGGGCCGCACGGTGGTCTAATGGTTAGCATGTTGGCCAACACAGTAACAGCTTGGAGATCGGGAAGACCTGGGTTCGATTCTCCCCTGGGTATCTCTGTGTGGAGTTTGCATGTTCTCCCCGTGTGTGCGTGGGTTTTCTCCGGGTACTGCGGCTTCCTCCAACATTCCAAAAACATGCATGTTAGGTTAATGGGAGGCTCTAAATTGTCCATAGGTATGAATGTGAGTGTGAATGGTTGTTTGTCTATATGTGCCCTGCCATTGGCTGGCGACCAGTCCAGGGTATACCCCGCCTGTCGCCCGAAGTCAGCTGGGATAGGCTCCAGCATGCCCCCGTGACCCTAATGAGGAAGAAGCGGTATAGAAAATTACATTTGTCCGGTAATTTTTTTTTTCATTGTACTTTTCTTAAAAGGAACGTCAAATCTCATCTCGTCTCGTCTGGTGAGTTGGGTGTCTCGTGATACCCCTAGTGTTCATGCATTAGGGCGGCGTAGTTGCACGGATTAACATCACAATTACATTTATGCATGTGTGGCTGATTTGTTAGTGCGCACTTTGGGGCTTTTAAGAGCATCTGGCCCCGTGGCGGTGAGGACGATTGAGGCGGCGCACATCTGTAGCGGGCAGCTTTCACCTACCTGCACTGTGAGCGCCCAGCATATGGGCTCCTTCCATCCAGATGGACAAAGAGATATGCACTATGTGGCCTAATTCAAGTGAGTGTTTCCATGCAGCCATCTGACCACTCTGGGCGCCATCTCACGTGAGAGCCTCTAATGGGGTTTCAATCGGGATGCTTTTACTCATGTGACCTTGTTTGAGCATCGAGTGTTTTTTTCTTTTTGTAAATCCTGCTTTTATTGTGCTTTGTGTTGCAGAACGCACAGTCGAGCTTGTTTGCCATTGACAGACACAGCGGAGTCATTCGCATCAAGCCCGAGGAGATGCTGGACTACGAGAAAACAAAGACACATTTTCTCACAGTCGTTGCAAAGGTGAAACAATTGGACAATTACAGATGAAGCTGCCAATTTAAGCATAGACCTTGTGCAGGTTTAGTCTATTTCTGCCAAAAAATAAATAAAACAACAGATTACACAGGTGGAACGCACAACGTAGCTGAACCAAACGGCCTATGTGGGCCTAGGCACTAATATACATGCAAAACAATACTGGCATTTGTCACCCACAATGCATGCTGGGTAACTTCTAGGGATGTAAAAATCTTTGTGGTGGAATATTCCATACACATCTAGATGCATGCGTTACGATACGATTTTAAAAACAGAACAAGTAGAAACGATACGATTCCATTCATTTGATACGATTCAACGGTTATATTTGTTGATGTAGACGTTAATCTTCTATACAATTATACAATTCCCTAAAAGTGGCATATTGTCTTATATTGTATAGTCATGTATTAATATTTATATTATGTAATTATTATTTATAGTTACTATAAAATGTATTTGTTTTTATAAACTTGTAATTATTTCATTTAACATTAACATTTAACATTGCTTGTTTAATATTTATCCAACATATTGCATATATATTACATTATTTATTTTATTTTACAAACCTGAAAGCCTGAAAGAACATGGCAGGAATCAGTATTGGATTTTTTTTTTTAAATAAATAATACATATTTAATAATCCTAAAAAGAAATCACTTTTTTTTACAGGACGGAGGTGGCACGTTCAACGGCAAGGAGCAGTTTTTGTCCTCCTCTTCTACCCTCACAATTAATGTGATCGATGTGCAAGACACGCCACCATCTTTTATCGGGACGCCGTACTTTGGCTACGTTTACGAAGTGTCAACGCCGGTGAGTGACCAGCTATTTCGCCTTTGCATGTACTCGTATTTTATGTTGAATATCTTGTCTGTGTTTTGCCAGGGGTCTGAGATATTCACAGTTGTGGCCAAAGATGGCGACGTGGGAAACCCAAATCCAATTCGTTATTCTTTTGACGAGGGTAAGCGTGTCATTCACAGGTTGAGGCAATATGAAAATGTTGACTTCACATATACCGTGCACTCTTGCTGCTTCTCTTTATAGGTGATGATGGAGTTTTTAGCATCAATGAGACCACTGGTCTCATCACCCTGCTGACAAGTCCCGTTTATCTAAAGAGAGAAGTCTTTAACATTAAAGTCAAAGCAAGTACTCACACTGCACGTACTGGAAGGATAACATAGCGTGATGTTCAATGACACATTTTTGTACTAACCGTCAAGGCAGTGAGTGATAAAAATGTTGCCTTTTTCCAGGCGTCTGAAGTGAGTCCAAGAGGCCGACTCCTGGACTACGGGGTGACCATGCTGGTGATCCGGGTGGTGGACCTGAATAATAACCCGCCAACCTTCTACGGCGAGAACGGCACCCAAAGCATGTTTGAGCTGACCATGTACGAGCACCCTCCGGAAGGGGAGATCCTGCGGGGGCTGAAAATCACAGTGAGAGACTCCGATCAGGTGAGCGAGACACAAAAGTGAGACTGATGTTACGTAACGCTCCGCGTGCCCGCGTTTGACCACTTTAACTAATGAGAAATGGATTGGTCGCGTTAAACGTGGCTACCTTTCAGGCTACGAGAGGACTTTGAACCTGCCGTACTCACCGCCGATCTTTATACAACACGAATAAAGCACACAAATTAAATGATGATGCAATAATTTAATTACTTAAATAACTGTTGTTTACTTAATTTAATTGAATACAAAACAACTCACTTTGTGATATATGACGCTTTTAGAGTGATTGGATTAAATTAAATTGGATTAATCACAGTTTTCAAATTAATTAATGATTAATCACCAATTATGTGTGAAATATGTCAATTTTCATGGTATTTTATTGAAAGAAAGATAAATGACAGGACAGGATTATATCTATTTGTGTGTATTAACAGCTCCAAAAGAACTGAAAATGTAAATCACGCTTAGAAATACCACACATCAGCCACAATTTGATGGCTGATAGGATTTTTTTATGTGCTTGATGGGTTTTTTTTCCCCTCAGCGCGAAGCATTTGGTACAACTAACATGCAAAATGTCTTCCTGGAAAAGTGAATGTTTGTTTACAAGTGAGCTCAGGGGAAGTTAACATCACTGGCAGTAGAAAAAAGGAGCGCTTCATTTGCAGTACGGGTAATCTCGCTTCATTGAACCATTTTTTTAAATTATTGGTTATAGGCGCTATTTTTAATGTGATGGGATTTATCAGTATGATGTCATAATTCCCTCATTATTACTAAATACTTCAGTGATGTTTAGTAGTTTGTGATTGTACTGCAGCAAATGACTTAGATATAGTTATACATGACAACACAATAGCTCCAACAGCCTTAAGCCTATTTTTAGTCTTTGTCAAGTCATTTTCACTCATACGTGTGCTGCTTATTTGTAGGGCGCCAATGCAAAATTCAACCTGAGGCTGATCGGGCCTGGCAGGATGCTGCGAGTGGTCCCGCAAACGGTACTGAACGAGGCCCAGGTCACAATATTGGTGGAAGACTCTGCAGCCATGGACTACGAGAGACAACACTTCCTCACGTACAAGGTGTGTGCATTTGAATAATAACACTTCCCATCAGAAGCTAAAAGAGTTGCGCTTGCTTTAGCTACTTGCCGTTGAGATCGACACGCCAGAGAGGTTCAGCTCCACAGCCGATATCGTCATCCATCTCCTGGACACCAACGACAACGCGCCTAAGTTCTCCTCGGATTACTACATAGCCAGAATTCCGGAGAATTCACCTGGTGGCTGCAATGTTGTGTCAGTCCTGGTGAGTTGCTCGTCATCCTGTCTAAAAATATAACAATCCCCTACCCCTACCCACACCCACACACACATTAGTCTACGTCACTGTGAGCTCAAGAGGAATGCTCGATTTGAACAAAATGCCAGAAAGAGGCTTTAATTCTCTAAATGTAGACTTTTGGTGCTGAGGTAGGGATAATACGTGAAAACATGTAGATAAAAGCTAGGCTAGGGAAGCTGCCAGATGGCTATCACTTTCATTTTGTTGTGTAACACCAAATTCCCCTCTGTTTTTTCCCCTCTTTTTTTAAGCTGTGCGAAATATGTGCAGACGTACTTTACTGCGTTACAAAGAAATATCATGTTATGTTAGGTGTGCATCAGTGTCATGGCAATGCACCTGAGCTGCGATGGGAGCAATTTTGTGACTTTTTCGTCCCGTGTCCTTCATACAAACACAGTATGGGCTCAAAGCAGCAGCGAGGCTCATAAATCCTCCCATTGCGTGAACACCAGCAAGGCTCGCTGCCTTGATCCCAGGCAATTTCAATCAGATAAAAGAACAGCCGACAAGTGACCTTGCACACATGGAGACAGTGAACAGGCCTCCCTGATGCAGCAGATTAGCCGATGACACGATGATGTGACGATGACATCAAACAGATCTTCTTTTTATAGCTTTACCTTCATGTTCTTGACATGTCCGCACCACTTCATTTCCCAATAACCAAAATATTCCCTGCTTTATTTGATGCTTTGGACACCAGTGTTTTAGTAGGACTCTTATTTTCTTCCATTTTCTTCATGTCGTGAGTAGGGCGTCACAAGATCTCACGAGATTCACATGTACAGGATTCCTCATTCAGAAAGAAAACTGTCTTGTGGGCACTAGGCCTGGGACGAGAATAAATTATTTAATAATCGAACAATAAATCAAAATGAAATGGATCATTTTGCCGGGATCAATATATTGCCTTTTCCTCGTCTCCCGCCTCCAAACAGGCAGGAAGAGAGTTCACGAGTAGTGAACCACACAAACCTGAGTACTTCATGATGAAAATGTCTCAATTTCAATATCATTGCAGCTGTCAAGTAGACTAAACATGTCACAAAAAAGTAAATATATTCCTGATCAAAATGTTGAGACCAGTTGAAAAATTGCAAGAATTTACATTTTGCACTGTTTGATCTTAAGGAGGTTCTAAGTAGAGCTTCAAAATGCAAAAAGAAGAAATGGGACTGAGACAAAAACATTTTTGAATCAGCAATTTATTGCAAACAAGCATCGGTGATGAATGAATGAAATAGGCTATTTCTTTGGAATTTTGCCAATCATCCTTTCGGTTCGTTCTAAAGATATAAAAACAGCTAAGAGGCAACTAAAAATGCACGGAACGCTCCATTTACATAATGTGACCTGCATATCAACCAAGCTACAGCAACATTGTTATTATTATTGTTAATAACATTGTTACGTCCAAGAACTACGTTATTTGCGGAGTGACACCTCGCCACACCACACCACACCGGCTGGCGTGTTTTTGTTTTTGAGTTTGGAAAAGTTAACGCTAGGTGTAGCGTTCCTTTCTTTGTTGCTATGTGAAATCAACGTTCCCAGGAAGGAAGTTCCATTAATGCTTAAAATGACCAAAATACGGCAAAATTCTGTAAGTAGTAAATGTTATCATGAATGTACCTGTTACTACATGCTCACAGCATGGATAGAAAACCATAAAACCTTGTTGGAGGTTTTTGGAGGTGTTTTAATTGCAGTCTTTCTAAGCGGAATAGGTGTGTCCCATTATGTGAATTAATTGGCTGCCTCTTTTTAGCTGTTTTTATATCTTTAGAATGCACAGAAAAGAGTAAGACATGTGCTCATATCTTACATAAGGATTGTGGATGATGGGCAAAATTGGCAGAGATGGGCAAAAAAAGTGCTTTTGCTTTAAGGCCATTGCATTTAAAAGCCAAAATGTTGGCAAAAGTGTGGATTGAATGTGATTTAGTGTCAGGTATTCACACTGTCATGATCTCTTGATGGCAAAGGCAAAAAAGCTTTCTCTCTCTCTCTGGGATTGTTGAGCTGCATAAGCAAGGCCTCTCGCAGCGCACCATTGCTGCTGAGGTTGGACGCGGTAAGACAGTCATTTGAAACTTCTTCAAACATCCTGAGGGTTATGGAACACAAAAGTAATGTGGGAGAGCCAAAAAATTTCACCGGCCCTGAGCCCGAGGATTCCAATTCGCTGTCCGTCGAGACACGGGACCATCCTCGGCCCAAATGAAGGTTGTTACTGGTGCCGGGTGCAGTCCAATAACCATCAGATGACATCTGCCAGAGAAGGCTTTTAAGAAAAAAAAAGATCTTCAAAAGGCCTCGTCTCCTTTAACGCCACAAGATTGCCCGTTTGGAATTTGCAGGAGATCACCAAACATGGGACATTGAAAGGTGGAAGAAAGTTTTATTCTCTGATGATGAAAAAATGTAACCTTGACGGTCCTGATGGCTTCCAACGTTACTGGCATGACAAGGAGATCCCACCTCAGATGTTTTCTACACGGCACAGTGGAGGGGCACAATCATGATGCTTCAATGGCGCTTCAGGTTGTCCAGGGGTGTCAAATGGCAGCTGGCTATGTGGAGATGTTGCAGGGGGCATCCCTCATGACTGAAGGCCCTCGTCTGTGTGGTAATGACTGGCTTTTTCAACAGGATAACGCTGCACTTCACAAAGGACTTCTTCCAGAGGAATAAGCTCACTCTTTTGGACCATCCTGCGTGTTCCCCTGATCTAAATCCACTTGAGAACATTTTGGGATGGATGGCAAGGGAAGTTTACAAAAATGGACATCAGTTCCAGACAATGGATGCCCTCCATGAAGCCATCTTCACCACCTGGAGCAACATTCCCACTAGCCTCCTGGAAACACTGGCATCAAGCATGCCCAAACCCATTTTTCAGCTGATTAACAACAACTCTAGTAGGTCGAACAAAAAATACTTTATTTAGATTTGCATGATCTCGTTTTTTTCCTTGAAGAAATATACGTATTTATTTTTGGTGGATTAAGACTTTTTTCTTTGGAAAAAATGATTTTATTATGGTATATTGGTTTTCTTAAAAAAAATGTTTTATTAAAAAAAAAATCTGACTTGTTTTATTGTAGTATAATGTTTTTATTCTGAAATATTGGCTGTGGCCTTCATCAACTGAATTACACTATTCTACACTATAAGGATTATTGAATTAAATTCATTTCCACACATGACTTGTTCTTTAGGCAATAGACCCAGACTCAGGACCATGGGGTGAAGTGAAGTACTCGATCTATGGCTCTGGGGCTGACTTGTGAGTATATTCATTCCTTGATTTGCCAGTGTTTTTGTGTTGCAGGTGAAATATCGTGAAATAACATGAGTTCAATGAAAGAGAGACAGAAATGTCAAAGAATATTGGTTGTTATTTGGCGTTATTGCAGCAGCACTGCAACAAAGTCTGCCTCAAAAAAATCACAGCAGATTTTGTTTCATATCAGAACTCGTCCCCTGAAGATTTCCTGGTATTTTCCCTTATTTCGACTTTTATGAGATTTCCAGTAGACATGGAGTGTACATATACTCCTGATCAAAATCTTAATAGCAGTTGAAGAACGGCAAAAATTGATGTTTTGCACTGTTGGATCGCAAGGAGGGTCTAAGCAGAGCTTCAAAATGAGAGCGAGACAAAAGAAAATTTAATAAGCAATTTATTGCAAACAAGCATTGCAGTGAAATAGGCTGTTCATCAGCTGATCAAAAGTTTAAGAGCGCAGCCTTTAAAAGCCAAAATCTTGCCAAAAAATGTGGATTGAATGTGATTTAGTGTCAGGTATTCACAGTGGCGGCATAAGCAATTTTGGGGCCTAAGGCGAACGTAGCCAGGGGCCCTCTTCATATGTTCTTTTAACACAAAAAAGCAGTTATATGTCAAAATGCCAGAGATTTATTTCTGAACAAAAACAACCCAGGCATCATCACAACAGATGTGTGTGTGTGTGTGTGTGTGTGTGTGTGTTTCACAGAGAGAGAGACGGTGTGTATGTATTCAGGGAGAAGATGAACAATTACAATGTAACAAAAGCAATGACTAAACAATATATGCCAACAGTCATAACTATACAGAGTGTCAGGAGGAAGGCATTGAAATGGGGAGAAATCAGTTGTTCGCAAAGATGACTTATGTTTATGTGTGTGAGATAGAGTTTGTGTTCAACGAGAGCGGGGGTGTCATGTATGTGTCAGAGCGAGAGAGAGAGAAAGAAAGAGACAGAGAGATCATTTAGACGTGAATACTGTGAAGCAACTGTAGAGTGCTTCAAAATATGTATATCTAAATAAGATAAATAATAGCTTAGAAGAAGAAGTAATACAATCTCACTCACTCAGTGCGCCATTGCTGCTGAGGTTGGACGCAGTAAGACAGTCACTTTAAACTTCTTCAAACGTCCCGAGGGTTATAGAACAAAAAAGTCATGTGATAGACCCGAAAATATGTCACCGGCAAGGGAAGGGCAAGGGAAGTGTATAAAAATGGACATCAGTTCCAGACATTGAATGCCCTCCGTGAGGCCATCTTCACCACCTGGAGCAACATTCCCACCAGCCTCCTGGAAACACTGGCATCAAGCATGCCCAAACCCATTTTTCATCTGATTAACAAGAATGGCACAGCTACTGATTAATAACTCCTTTTTTTCAACACTTTATTTCTATTTTTTTTCAGCTATGGTCTTAAACTTTTGATCAGCTGATGAACAGCCTATTTCACTTTAATGCTTGTTTGCAACAAATTGCTTACTCAAAAAATGTTTTTGTCTCACTCCCATTTATTCTTTTTGCATTTTGAAGCTCTACTTAGAACCTCTTTATAAGATCCAACAGTGCAAAATGTACATGATTGCAATTTTAACATTTAACATCTGAACATTTTGATCAGGAGTGTATCAACTCCAGAAAATAAAGGCTCAGTGGGTTGCTTTTTCCTTTTCATGCCAGTCTGTAATCCCAGACTTCAGTTTCTTAATCTTGGAGAGACAATAACGAGTTGTGTTAAATGTGTTTAAGTCATAACGCAGAATAATTTCACACTGATCACAATTCAGGATCCTCTGAAAAAAATGGGGAAAAAAATGATCTGTTTTATCAGTGTCACTCTTAATAATCACGCCAAAATAACAGCTTTTTTGGTACTACTTCACTGTCTTATGAAAAGTCCTAAGCAAGGATGAGATCATGAAGTCTTTGGTCTTTCGCTTGCCCTTGTTAATCCCCTAATGGGATTCGTGTGTGGGGAGTGAAAATAGACTGTTGTTTGCCTCTAACCAGCGTGAACTCTATCAAAGTCACCACAGAGTCACCAAACAAATCTGCCTTGATTTAAATTATCAAGGGAAAATCTGCTGTTGGCTCCTAAATACATTGCTAAAATGCGAAAATGTTAGCTAATATAGAAAACCACATATGCGAGGGGATAGGTGATCTCCTCCTGCGAGGGACAGCGACCATGAAGGGCAGACTCACATGCCTAGACACCCAAGGTGATAAGCATGTGGAGGACTTGTTTTGCTGACAAGTGGCCTCTAGCCTTGAGCAGATAGCAAGTCAGGGTGGCATTAATACAGGGGTGTCCAAACCTGTTCCAGCCACGCCCATATAGTGAAATATGAAAGGATGCAACTTTGCCACTTGGATAGTTCGTACAGCAACACATGTACTGTAGAAATGCTAAGAAGTTATATACTGTATAGTTCAAGAAAAAAATGCATCTCAGCTTTGTCATATAGCTGAAAAAGCCTATTATTAATATCAACCCCATTCTGTTTTTTTCAGAATATTTCAACATTTTTCTCATCTTTGTTCATTTTTTTGTAATAGTATGACTTTATTTCCATAATATTTTGACTTTATTCCCATAATATTATAACTTGTTCCCCATCGTAATTTTCCAAAAATGACAACTTGTTTTTTTTTTTTTCTCATATAATGACTTAAAAATAAAAATAACATATTTTTTCTTTAATATTTCAACTCTGTGTTACTAAAATGACATTATTGGTCATCATACTATTATGAATTTATTGTCTTAAAATTGGGATTTTTTTTTCTTGTTTGAATAGAATTTTTTTTCCATTCCATTTTCTTCCGCTTATCCGGGTCTGGGTCGCGGGGGCAGCAGTCTCAGTAGGGAAGCCCAGACTTCCCAGTCCCCGACCACCTCTTCCAGCTCCACCGGGAGGACACCAAGGCGTTCCCAGGCCAGCTGTGAGACATAATCCCTCCAGCGTGTCCTAGGTCTGCCCCGGGGCCTTTCCCGGCTGGGCATGCCCGAAACACCTCACCAGGGAGGCGTCCGGGAGGCATCCGGACTAGATGCCCGAGCCACCTCAGCTGGCTCCTCTCGATGTGAAGGAGCAGCGGCTCTACTCTGAGCTCCTCCCAGATAACTGAGCTCCTCACCCTGTCTCTTAGGGTGAGTCCCGCTACCCTACGAAGAAAACTCATTTCAGCCGCTTGTATCCGCGATCTCGTTCTTTCGGTCATGACCCAAAGCTCATGACCATAGGTGAGGGTGGGAACATAGATCGAACGGTAAATTGAGAGCTTTGCCTTCCAGCTCAGCTCTCTCTTCACCACGACGGTCCGGTACAGCGACCGCATTACTGCAGACGCTGCGCCGATCCGCCTATCGACCTCACGCTCCAACCTTCCCTCACTCGTGAACAAGACCCCGAGATACTTGAAATCCTCCACCTGGGGCAGGACCTCATTCCCAACCCGGAGGGAGCAATCCACCCTTTTCCGACTGAGAACCATGGCCTCGGATTTGGAGGTGCTGAGTCTCATCCCAGAAGCTTCACACTCAGATGCAAACCGTCCCAGTAAACGCTGCAGGTCACAGCCCGATGAGGCCATCAGGACCACATCGTCTGCAAATAGCAGAGATGAGATCCTAGTGCCCCCGAACTGGACTCCCTCGACACCTTGGCTGCGCCTAGAAATTCTGTCCATGAAAATTATGAACAGAATCGGTGACAAAGGGCAGCCTTGGCGGAGGCCAACGTTCACCGGAAACAGGCTTGACTTACTACTGGCAATGCGAACCAGGCTCCTGCTCCGGTTGTACAAGGACTGAATGGCACGTAGTAGCGCGCCACCAATCCCATACTCCCGGAGCACCCCCCACAGGACACCGCGAGGGACACGGTCGAATGCCTTTTCCAGGTCCACAAAGCACATGTAGACCGGTTGGGAAAACTCCCAAGTACCCTCCAGGACCCTTGCAAGGGTGTAGAGCTGGTCCAGTGTTCCGCGACCAGGACGAAAACCACATTGCACCTCCTGTAGCCGAGGTTCGATTAACGGTCGTACCCTTCTCTCCAGCACCCTGGAATGGACTTTCCCAGGGAGGCTGAGGAGTGTGATCCCCCTATAGTTGGAACACACCCTCCGGTCACCCTTCTTGAAAAGGGGGACCACCACCCTAGTCTGCCAATCCAGAGGTACTGTTCCCGACTTCCACGCAATGTTGAAGAGACGTGTCAGCCAAGACAGTCCCGCAACATCCAAAGCCTTGAGGAATTCAGGGCGAAACTCGTCCACCCCCGGAGCTTTGCCACCGGGGAGCATTTTGACTACCCCAGATACCTCAGCCACGGTGATGGAACTGTCCGCGTTCATATCCTCAGTCTCTGCTTCCTCTATGGAAGGTATGTCAGTGGGATTGAGAAGGGCCTCAAAGTATTCCTTCCACCGCCCAACTATATCCTCAGTCGAGGTCAGCAGGCTCCCGTCCCCACTGTAAACAGTGTGGACCGGGCACTGCTTCCCCTTTCTGAGGCGCCGGACGGTTTGCCAGAACCTCTTCGAGGCCGACCGAAAGTCGTGTTCCATGGCCTCACCGAACTCCTCCCACACCCGAGTTTTTGCCTCGACCACCGCCGAAGCCGCGTGCCGCTTGGCCTGCCGGTACCCGTCAGCTGCTTCAGGAGTCCCACAAGCCATCCATGCTCGATAGGACTCCTTCTTCAGCTTGACGGCAGCCCTGACCTCTGGTGTCCACCATCGGGTTCGGGGCTTTCCGCCACGACTGGTACCGACCACCTTGCGGCCGCAGCTCCGATCGGCTGCCTCAGCAATGGAGGCACGGAATAGAGCCCATTCGGACTCGATATCCTCGTCCTCCCCCGGGATGCAGGAGAAGCTCTGCCGGAGGTGAGAGCTGAAGACTCGACGAACAGGAGACTCTGCCAAACGTTTCCAGCACACCCTCACTACACGTTTGGGTCTCCCGGGTCTGTCCGGCATCCTCCCCTGCCATCTAATCCAACTCATCACCAGGTGGTGATCAGTTGACAGCTCAGCCCCTCTCTTTACCCGTGTGTCCAAAACATGCGGACGCAGGTCTGATGATACGACTACAAAGTCGATCATAGACCTGCGGCCTAGGGTGTCCTGGTGCCATGTGCACTTATGGACATCCTTATGCTGGAACATGGTGTTTGTGATGGACAAACTGTGGTTCGCACAGAAGTCCAACAACATCACACCGCACGGGTTCAGATCGGGGAGGCCGTTCCTCCCAATCACGCCCCTCCAGGTCACACTGTCATTGCCCACATGGGCGTTGAAGTCTCCCAGCAAAACGACAGAGTCACCAGTTGGGGTGCTCTCCAGCACCCTTCTGATGGACTTCAGGAAGGCTGGGTACTCTGAACTGCCGTTTGGCGCGTACACACAAACGACAGTCAGGACCCTTTCCCCAACCCGAAGGCGTAGGGAAATGACCCTCTCGTTTACCGGGGATGACTCCAACACAGAGGCACCGAGCCGGGGGGCTATTAATGAGCCCACACCAGCTCGCCGCCTCTCCCCTGCAGCAACTCCAGAGTAGAACAAGGTCCAGCCCCTCTCGAGGAGTTTGGATCCAGAACCCAAACTGTGGGTCGAGGTGAGTCCGACTATATCTAGTCGGAATGTCTCAACCTCTCTCACAAGTTCGGGCTCCTTCCCCGCCAGAGAAGTGACGTTCCATGTCCCAAGAACCAGATTTGGCCGCCGAAGACCAGGTCGCCTAGATGCCCGCCCTCGACCGCCACCTAAAACGCAATGCACTGGACCCTTATGCTTGCCCCCGCAGGTGGTGGGTCTACGGGGGGGAGATCCCGTGTGGCTTCTTCGGGCTGAGCCCGGCCAGGTCCCACGGGTGAAAGCCCGACCACCAGACGCTCGCCTGCGAGCCCCTCCCCCAGGCCTGGCTCCAGGGTGAGGCCCCGGTATCCCACTTCCGGGCGAGGTGCGGCCTCTCCTCGTGTGTTTATTCATAGGGGTCTTCTGAATCACTCTTGGTCTGGCCCGTCACCCAGGACCTGTTTGCCTTGGGAGACCCTACCAGGGGCATATAGCATATGTATTAGTAACAAAATGATGCCACATCATTTGATAGAAATGAAAATGATCACCCTATAGAGGGGGGAAATCAAAGACACCCCAAAAATGAAAGTGAAAACATGATGCAGCACACTGGTCCATTTTGCTAAAATGTCATTGTAGCAACTCAAAATGATTCTCAGTAGTTTGTGTGGCCCCCACGTGCTTGTACGCATGCCTGACAACGTCGGGGCATGCTCTTAATGAGACTACGGATGGTGTCCTGGGGGATCTCCTCCCAGATCTGGACCAGAGCATCACTGCGGTACCTGGATGCATGGAGGAGATTCCAGGAGACAGGTAGTTACTCCAGGAGAGCTGGACAGGGCCGTAGAAGGTCCTTCAACCCTCAGCAGGATCGGTATCTGCTCCTTTGTGCAAGGAGGAACAGGATGAGCACTGCCAGAGCCCTACAAAATGACCTCCAGCACGCCACTGGTGTGAATGTTTCTGACCAAACAATCAGAAACAGGCTCCATGAGGGTGGCCTGAGGGCCCGACGTCCTGTAGTGGGCCTTGTGGTCACTGCCCAGCACCGTAGAGCTCGATTGGCATTTGCCATAGACCACCAGAGTTGGCAACTACACCACTGGTGCCCTGTGCTCTTCACTGGTGAGAGCAAGTTCAACCTGAGCACATGCGACAGACGTGAAAGGGTCTGGAGATGCCGTGGAGAACATTATGCTGCCTGCAACATCATTCAGCATGACCGGTTTGGTGGTGGGTCAGTGATGGTCTGGGGAGGCATATCCCTGGAAGGACGCACAGACCTCTACAGGTTAGATAATGGCACCCTGACTGCTATTAGGTATCGGGATGAAATCCTTGGACCCATTGCCAGAACCTACGCTGGTGTAGTGGGACCTGGGTTCCTCCTGGTCCACGACAATGCCCAACCTCATGTGGCTAGTGTATGCAGGTAGTTCCTGGTGGATGAAGGAATTGATACCATTGACTGGCCCCCACGTTCACCTGACCTAAACCCAATAGAACACCTCTGGGACATTATGTTTAGGTCCCTCCGGCACCGCCAGGTTGCTCCTTAGACTGTCCAGGAGCTCATGGATGCCCTGGTCCGCGTCTGGGAGGAGATCCCCCAGGACACCATCCGTAGTCTCATTAGGAGCATGCCCCGACATTGTCAGGCATGCGTACAAGCACGTGGGGGCCACACAAACTACTGAGAATCATTTTGAGTTGCTACAATGACATTTTAGCAAAATGGACCAGCCAATTCGACTCTGTGCTACTAAAATGACATTATTTTTCTATCGTAATGTTTGGAGTTTATTTTCTTAAAATTGAAACTTTTTTCTCATTAGAGTAGAGTTTTTTTCTCTTAATATTTCAACGTTCTCCTTTTTACTTTCTTCTATGTTATGACTTTATTCCCATAATATTATAGGCTTTTCCCCATTCTAATTTTCCCCCAAAATATTTGTTATATATTATTTTGTTTCTCATAATAATATGCCTTTTTAAAAATAGCGTATTTTTCTTTAATATTTCAACTCTGTGCTACTAAAATTATGTTCTGTTATGTTATTTTTCATCATAATATTATGAGTTTATTCTCTTACAATTTCAACTTTTTTTCTTGTTAAAATACAACTTTTTTCTTGTAATATTTAAACTTTTTTCCGAAATAATGTTTGTACATTTTCTTTTCATGATATTAATACTTTATTCCCATAATATTCAAACTTTTTTTCCGTCATCATTTTCGAAAAATTACAACTTTATATTGTTTGGTTTGTTTCTCATAATATTATGACCCCCCCCCCCCCCAAAATAAAAAAAAACAACGGATTTTTTCTTTAATATTTAAAGGCTGTTCTACGAAAATGACATTATTTTCCTCCAAATTTTTTACTCTTAACATCTCTTAATATTTCAACTTTCTCCTATTTTAATTTCTTCTATATTATGACTTTATTCCCATAATATTATAGCCTATTTCCCATCCTAATTTTCCAAAAATTACAACTTTATTTTGTATGTTGGTAATAATATTATGACTTTTTTTAAATAAACTTTTTTTTATATTTAAAATCTGTGCTACTAAAATTATGTTTTTTTTAATGATAATATTAAAGCACAACTTTTACTATGTTAACATTTCTACTTTATTCTTGTAAAATTACTGCTGATTTTTTTAGTTTTCTTGCTAAATTATATTTAGAATGTGCGACAGGGCAATAAAAAAGCCGCAGGCTGCAAATGGCCCCCGAGTCACACTTTGGACATGCCTGCATTAATGTGTATCTTAACAAAATGTACATGTGTATGTTAAGCCATAATTAGCTAACCTCATTCTCCTAACAACAACGTAACGTCCTCATTTGGCAGGTTCTTGATCCAGCCGTCTACTGGCATCATCTACACGCAGCCGTGGGCCAGCCTGGACGCAGAGGTGAGGTCCAAGTATAACTTCTACGTCAAGGCAGAGGACTCTGAGGGCAAGTACAGCCTGGCCGAGATCTTTGTCACCGTGCTGGACCTGAACGACCACCCGCCCGCCTTCAATGATAACTTCCTGGAGAAGACCATGGTGATTGGAGCTCCAGTTAAAATAGAGGTAATTGTTGATTGGGTGATGTAAAGCCTGAAAAGCCACGCGAGGATGTAAGTTTGCTTCACCGTAATCCCCGACAGGCTGTAGACGACGACGCAGAGGTGCCCAACAACGTGATACAGTACGCCATCATGAAAGCTGAGCCTGACAACAACATCTTTGACATCGACTGCGACACGGGCGAGATCAACCTGAAGTCTTACATCAAGTCCATGGCCATCATTCAGAACATCACCAAGAAGAGGGACTGCACCTGGTCGCTTGTGGTGCAGGCCCGGGACCGAGGACAGCCGTCGTTCAGCACCACCGCCGTGGTCAAGATTGACATCACCGAAGCTGTGAGTACATCGCCATCCTTCTTTTTGTCTTTTTGTCAGTGAAGGAGTTTGAAAATTCTTGGAAAATGTCCAGAAATTCAGTTTCAAGTTGGAGACTTTATGCTGCTTGGTTTATATGTGAGGATGGTACATCGAAAAACATATGATACATTATTTATTACATTTAGTGAATGCATTCTGGACCACACGGTGGTCTACTGGTTAGCATGTTGGCCACACAGTCATAGTCAGGAGATCAGTAAGACCTGGGTTCGAATCTCTGTGTGGAGTTTGCATGTTCTTCCCGTGCGTGTGTGGGTTTTCCCCGGGTACTCCGGTTTCCTCCCACATTCCAAAAACATGCATGTTAGGTTAATTGGCAATGAATGTGAGTGTGAATGGTTGTTTGTCAACCAAAATGTGCCCTGCAATTGGCTGGTGACCAGTCCAGGGTGTACCCCGCCTGTCGCCCGAAGTCAGCTGGGATAGGCTCCAGCTGACTCCTCATTAGGGTTGCGACCCTAATGAGCATAGAAGCATAGAAGATGGATGAATGCATTCTTATTAAAGATGCTGCATATTGGGTTCTTACCAATATACCGATATTGTCCAGCACTTCATTACCGATACCGATATTGGCAGCAGCTCTTCCCTCAAACTAACACATGATGCTTTTTTAACAGTGATGCCACAAAGAAACACAGTCTTTTTTATATTATATAATATTATGTTATTACATTTTTCTATGTTCTTTTATTTTATTTTTTTATACATTTATTTACCTTTTGTCTCAACAGAATGGTCACAAAACGCAACAGTCTAACTAAAATAACATGTTCCCCTACTACCAACAATTAGGACAGGTTAGTCTTAAATTCACAAATAAGAATCCAATGAAATGATACTGGCAGTGATACACAATTGGAAAGCTGCACATTCGTATGTGGCACAAACATCCGTATAAGATCAAAGTGCAAAATATGACAGTCTGGACTAATGCAGCAAGGGGAATTATAAACTGGGCTCATTCCACACATGACGTTTAAATGCAAGGTTTTGCAAAGAACTAAATGCAAATGCATCCTCATTGCATTTGCTAGTTCAGGGGTGTCCAAACTTTTCCCAGCATACAGTAAAAGCAAAGGATACGGGGACCACTTTGATATTTTCAAACCAACTCAACAAGTTCTATTTCCTTAAAGGGTCCCTGACATGATAAATCAACTTTACTTAACTATGTTATATATTGTTTGTAATTATGTTCTACATTGTTTGTTTTTGTAAGGCGAACAGTAAATTTGTAAAAATGTAATTTATAGTTGATGGCGCCACCCATGACAAACTAGCTCGCAGCCCAGCTTCATTTCCGGAACTGACGTCATTGGGGTGACACCTCGCAGCTAAAGCAGTGTAAACAAAGGCTTCTTGAGGGAGATTGTCGACTTGGTTCAGTATATTTTTCATCAAAATAGTAGTCATGCCAAAATGCTGTGTTGCTGCTGGATGTTTACTATATTTGAGTGATACTGTAAGTTTATTTTCTTTTCCAAAAGAGGAATGCTTAAGGCAACAATGGACGAAGAAAGTGCAGAAAACAAGAGACAGATGGAAGCCCACCTCGAGTTCTGTTCTTTGCAGTGGTCATTTCACTGATGACTGCTTTGAAGGAACACCTTTTATAAGAAGCATTTGCCTTGAAAGTATGGTATAAACGCATTTGGAAAAAGGATGCTATTTCGGTACCCTGGAAAAAAACAAGACAAGAATGACCACTATGTCAAAGTAGTCATGTCTTGTTTACATAATGTCGGTCACACTTTACAATAAGGTACACAAACATACTGTACAGTAGTTACCGAGGAACTAATGCAGAACTAATGAAGAACTAATGAGGAACTAAAGAAGAACTAATGAGGAACTAATGTGTGGAGTAGTTACTGAGGAACTAATGAAGAACTAATGCGTAGTGGTTAGGGTTAGGTAGGTTCGTTATTGTAAAGTGTTACCTAATGTCTTCTAAACACTAACGCTGAAGCATTGTACATCTTATATAAACATATTTTCACAGCAGTTTGTTTACTGTGCAGCGCCGGCAAACATTCATCCTCGACATGTGGCCACAATTACAATGAAACAGGCTATAAAGACCCCTTTACGTTCATTAAGAAGCTGATTTAAAACCATAATTGAAGGATTAACAACTCCAGAGTGATTTACACTCACCATTCTGTGTTTTGAAGGCGACCAATCTTCATCTCCATGTCTTAAGGATTACGTCCATGTTCTGCAAGTTCTCTATTTCATCTCCAAATGTTTCTTCCTCCTCAAAAACCACTGACACATCTTGGTTTGGATTAATTTTCGAACATGCATATGTCCGAAAAGGAGTAGGAAGAAGCAGAGCTTATTTAATCCTACCCCCTTTTCGTAGCACATCAATTGCTAATACATACATGTGTTTACATCCAAACGCGCTCATCTTCACTATAATCCTGTAAACATTCTAGTACACCGCCATGTTTGTTTACCTGAGCAATATTACTCCGATGACATCACTTGTGGAAATGAGGCTGAGCTGCGAGCGAGTTCAACTGTGAACTATAAATGTAATTTTTGCAAATTTACCGTTTGCTTTAAAAAATCGAACAATGTAGAACATAAAACATTTGCATCATAAAGATGCCTCCTCGAAAAAATCTGACCTCACAATCGCTCTGTGTTACTTTCTGTCTGGTCACATGACTGCGCCATGCGTTCCACAGTGTTTACATGTGTGGATGAAGACGTTGCAGGGGTGCAGTCATCTTCATCATAATGCTGAGTGATTTTCCCAAATTTATGTTATGTTTTGTTGATAATGTTCCGGAAATTATTGTGAAATTATTATTTTTTCCTCATAGTGTTACGACGTTATGCTCGTAAAATGCTTTGTCATAATGTTACAATTTTTTACATCAATATTTTGACTTCCATATATTACATATTTCTACTTTAATCTCCTAAAATTGCTGCTTTTTAAAAAATTTTCCCGTTTGTTTTCGGTTTTGTATTTCATTTTTTTGTCCTTTTTTGCATTTTTTCTGTTGTTTTTCTTTGTAAAATTTTCCAACTATTCTATTCAACTTTCTTCCTGCAAATTTTCTTGTCATAATTCTGACTTTATTCACATCATATTTTGACTTTATTCTCGTAACATTACAACTTTTTCCGCAACCTGATTTTCAAAAAATGACAACCTTGTTTGTTGTTCTGTGTGTTTATCATAACATCACAACTTTAAAAAATGATGTATTTTTTTCTTGAATATTTCAACTTTATCCTACTAAAATGACATTATTTTGCCACATAATATTTCAGTGTTATATATATGACTTTTCTTGCTAGTTTGCAACTGTTTTATCATAATATTTAGTTTATATTTGTTGTTGGTGTTTTTAGTTTTCTTGTTTAATCGTATTTTTTAAATGTGTGGTAAAAATGGCCTCCAGGCCGTACTTTGGACACCCCTCGAGTTCTCTGCAAAACCTTGCGTTAATACTGATTGTATGTGTTTGCATGTTACCACTATGTTACCGTTATTTTATCCAGAATTTGGATAATAAAGATGAAAAATGCAGTTTTGCTCGCCACAGCAGGAGCCGCTGATTGCTTCCGCCTGGGGGGATTTCATCGTTGCCGCGAAGGAGCGGAGGGAGACTTTGATGTCGGCTGACTGATGTCATGCGATGTTATCCACTGGGGTTACAGTGTCATTGGATTAATAGCGGCTTCGAAACGAGACCGCTGTATCAAACTGTTAGGAATGGAATATTCTCCGCTCTATTTTGAAAAAGTGCAGCAACATGGTTACGCTTATCTAACACAGAGACGGAACACACTCACAAGACCTTTCACGCGGAACAACAGGCGACCCTAGTTTGGCTCGAGCCAGTTTAAACTAATATGACAGCAAGTTTACACCCTTTACACCACCTCTGAGTTAAATAAGTGAATTACGTATGATTAATTTAAGTTATTTACTTATTTTGCTGTTGTTTTTCAGTTTCTTGTCATAATTGTATATATTATTCCTGTATATCCATCCATCCGTTTTCTATGCCACTTATCCTCATAAGGGTCGCGGGGGTATGCAGGGCAGGCAGACATAGACAAACGTTTAGAGTCGCCAATTAACCTAACATGCATGTTTTTTTTGGACTGTGGGAGGAAACCGGAGTACCCGGAGAAAACCCACGCATGTATGGGGAGAACATGCAAACTCCACAAAGAGATTCAAACCCAGGTCTTCCTGATCGCCTGACTGTGTGGCCAACATGCTAACCACTCGGCCACAGTGCGGCCTAATCCTATGATATTTTGACTTTATTCTTGATTTTCAAGAAATGACAACCTTATTTGTTGTTTGGTCTATTTCTGATAATATTACAAAATTTTTTTTTTCTTTAATATTTAAACTTTATGCTACTAAAATGAATTTTTTTTCCCATGTAATATTCCGTGTAATATTATTCTCGTAAAGTTATGACTTTTTCCCGTTAGATTACTTTTTAGTCATAAGGAAGAGGGGTGATTTACAATATAGCCATGCTAATATACAACAACAGAAAAAACTGAGGACAAAATCATATAAAATAAGTGAAAATAGTATTTTAAACAACAAAAAAAGAAAATAACTAAATGAATAAAACCATTAAAACAAACGATTAATTGTTAAGAACTACTGTAAGAATGAAAACTTTATTCGCAATGTACACATGGCTCCGTTTACGATCGGTCACCCTTTCAACAGACAAACGTTTCAAACATTACCTCAAATGACTGAAGCGTCATAACAATCGGACGCCCTGTTGTTCCAGGTGAAAGGTCCTGTGAGTGTCTTACGTCTCTGTGTTAGGTAAGCGCAAACATGTTGCTGTACTTATTCAAAACAGAGAGGAAAATATTCCATTCCTAACAAAATGGTTGAATACGGATACATGTGTTGTTGCGCCCCTAATAATAAGCATAAAATAAATACAGCCAGGCTCAGCGAGAGACAGGTGTGGCACATTCAATATCTAACTGGCAGTAGACTACTAACGTCGGGTTTTAAATAACCCATTGCAACCCACCAGCTGAGAATCACTGATTAAGAGTGCATGAGTGCATAGCTGTTACTTTGACCCCCCACCAGAAGTCAGTCTTTCCTTCCTTAGCTCACATTTAAAGCCTTAAAGGAAAGTGCACTTTTTTTGGACATTCACAATCCTTATGTGAGCCATGAGCATACATGTCTTTCTCTTTTCTGTGCGTTCTAAAGATATAAAAACACTGAAAAAGAGCCAGCTAAGGATGCACCTATTCCGCCTGTCAATGTCGATCACAAAAGCCGATCACCTGTGGCTTGTACAGCCTGCAGCCTGCAGCAACCCTTATGTGCAGTGTAGTGTCTTGCACTGACGTCGTGTGTAGCTCTATAGCTCCGCAGAGGTAGCTTTAATTTAATACAGAATTTCAAAAACAAACACTTGACGGAGTATGGTGAGTTTTTGAGGTTCACGGTGTGATCATCAGTCAAATGGCAGCTAATGCAGCCAAAAAACTGGACAACACTCCACCGTATATGTGCATATGTGCGTGACAGTCAGAAGACTCAGCCATCATGAAAAATAATTGAGTTCATCGGACGAGATGACAAACCTTTGTCACTCTGTCAGCGGTGGAAGACACCGGGTTCGCTGTCTGCTCTCTCACTTGAAGCCCACCTATGTGCTACCTGGAAGTCCTGCTCGAGCTCCATCAGACAGACTTAAAGAAGTTGTCTCATCCTCTGTAAGTTTCACCACTGATATAGTATGTTCTCTAATTAATATTTATGCTTGTTCTGACTTTTCCTCTTAATACGGCACCGCTGGCCAATAGCACTCATCATAAATACATTGAAACATTTCTAATTAATCCATGCGATCTGTATCAGCCCATTTAGCGCTTGGATGATCAGTATCAGAATCGGCAGGACAAAACCCTGATCGGAGCATCCCTACTATAAAGCATTCTGAAAAAACCTGCAAAAAGCGCCAACAACGCTCCATTTACATCATGTGACCAGCATATTAACCAAGCTAATGCAACATTGTTATTATTATTAACATTGTTACACCGAAGAACTATGTCACTGGTGTCGTGACACCTCGCCACACCACACCGGCTAACTACTAGCCGACTAGCCACTAGCTTCACCACACAAAATGCCTTCACAATGCCTCAGGCCACTAGCGAAAGGTAATGCTGTTTTTGAGTTTGGAAAAGTTAATGCTAGCTGCAGCGTTCCTTTCGATGTGTCAAATCAATGCACCCAGGAAGGAAGTTTCAGTAATGCTTAAAATGGCCAACATACGGCAAAATACTGCAAGTATGACATGTTACCATGATTGTACCTGTTACTACATGCTCACAGCATGGATAGAAAACCATAAAACCTTGCTGGAGGTTTTTGGGGGTGTTTTAATAGCGGGCTTTCTAGGCGGAATGAGCTGTGTCCCATTACGTGCATTAATTAGCTGCCTCTTTTACCTGTTTTTATATCTTTAGAACACACAGAATAGAGAAAGACATACTTTATGTTTTCATGTCTCACTTAAGGATTGTGGATGATGGGCAAAAAAAGTGCAGTTCTCCTTTAAATTCAACTTGGAATGCTTGGAATGCTGCAAATTCCCCACCCATAATTACCATCCTCCACCACAGCAGTTTGTACGCGGCGGTGTCTTACAGGCTCTCTTGTCTCACCTTGTCCTGTTTTCAGGTCAAGTCCAGATTTGTCTCGTACTTCCTGGGCCTCAGGAAACGGCCGAGGGCCGTGTTTGGGATTTTTATGACGGCCGCCACCTTCACCATTTCACTGACAGTCCTCATTTCCACACTGATTTACTGGAACTCTGTGAAAAAGTCTCGTGTCACACCTCAGGGCAAGATCAGAAAGATTATCAGGAGGCCGTAAGCGAAGCTTCTTGCCTTGAGATCATCAGCGCCTCCTTGCCTGATTGGAACGTTTGTTTCTTCTCATGCGGCTGCGTCTGTAAAGGAGCACAACATGACTCAAAATGTCTCCTCTGGACAACCTCTCTGATCTTGTCTTGAAAAAATAAAGTGTTGAAATTGCAGCTACAATAACAATGCAGTATTTTATTCTTCATAGCTCAATTTTTTTTTTAGATTTTTGCCGCCAAACGGGGGAACAGCAGCTTTAAAAGTTAAGAAATGTGTGACAGACTGTGACTTCAGTCCCATGGATGTCAATTCTCCTTGTGCTCTTTTACAGACCCAACTCAAGGGGGGGCCGTTGGGATCTTTTTTAGTGCATGATAGAAACAAGCCCTTGCAAATCGTAGGCATGCTGGCAGGCGGCATTAGTTTCATGGTCATAGTCACGGTCGTCATCTCCACCGTCACCTTTGTACGCAACAAAAAGTCCAACCGGGTCCTGCCCAACCGCCGCGTGAGGAGGAGACCCCGCAACCAGAACCCCTGGACCTTCAAGAACCCCTTCAGGACACCGAGGAACCCCGAGGAGAAGTTCCAGGTGCAGGAGGAGGAAGAGCAGGAAGCCGGGGAAACGGCGGAGAACGTCAACCACAACAACAACGTCACCAACGTTGTCAGGCACTGGCCTCCGCCACCCTGCGCCCCCATGCTCCCGCCCCCGCCACCACCTTACATGCCGGGGGAGAGGAGGTGGGCGGTGCCCACGGTCTCAGCCGCTGTGGCGGCCCGGCCGAAGAAGAAGTCGATGGTGTCGGGTCAGGACATGATCAACAAGGCGCTGGTGTCAGAACTCAAAATGAAACTGGAGCAGAAGAGGATGCGCAATCATTTATAGTGAGTGTGTGTGTGTGTGTGTGTGTGTGTGTGTGTGTGTGTGTGTGTGTGTGAGTGTACGTGTGCATGTGGGTGAGTGTGCATGTGGACAGTGCTTTGCAAAAGTCTTGGGCCACCACAAGCGTTGTTGTTTTGAAATTTGACAAAATTTCATTGATCTACTGCGGAGGACGCTATCATTTCTTCAAGAGGTATTTTTCCATTACAAGTAATCCCTCGTTTATGGGGGGTTCATTGGTTCCAGACCTGACGATAAGTGAAGTCCTTATTTATAAATTGAATATTTTCGTATTTAGAGCATAGAAAACCTGTTTCCGACCTTTTTTTAACATTATTAGAGCCCTCTAGACATGAAATAACACTCCATAGTCACATTTACGCTCCTATTACTCAATATAGTAGACATAATAAGAGAAAATAAGACATAAAACATTGAAAACTTGTTTACGACCTTCTAAATAGTGTTTTTAACATTGTTAGAGCCATATAGACATGGAATAAGACCTTTATAGACACATTTGCACTCCTATTACCCAATATACAGTAGTAGACATAATAAGAGAAAATAGGGCATAAGACATGATGTAGACTGGCATGTTAGCGTTGGGAGAGTTACTTATTCCTATTTTTTACTTGGGTTTCTGTGCAGTACTTCCTGCTGCTCATCAGTGTATCATTACTGACATCCTTCGACAACTACGAATGCGTCTTCTGAATACCTTATATTTGTACTGTACTTTAGTTCGTGAAGCCATTTTTGTGTTTGAAAATGCTTCATTTAGGCAAAGAAATGCATAAAATTTGCTTAAATGTGCATTTCCCCCCCCCCCCAATAATAGGCTGTATTCAACCACAAAACTGAACACAGATTTATTCATTCATAATTTTTTTGTTGAAATGATTTGCTCCAATTGTGTGAGTGTCCATGGTGTGATGCATGAAGACATGAAATAATACAATACATGAAAACAAGAAGTGGAAAAGCAGTGAACGCTTATCTCAGCGTCAGACATAATGAAAATAATACTTGCAACATGTCAGTTTGCGTTCTTACACCCAATCAGTGTGCATGAATACATTCTTGTATTTGTCCTTCATTGTTTCGCTGCACTGTTTGAGCTCCATAGGCAATTTTCAGCTGGATTTTACGTACTATTTTGGGGCTGCTAGAGCTAGCTAGCTAGCTAGCAAGCCTCACTTCCAAGCCCACCGTTGAGCATTACTGGACATTCTTCCAGAAGGCTACATTTCACATATTTGAGGCAAAAAGGTGGCCTTTCAGGTGTTTTTTGGTTGTTTCCTGAACTTTTTCCCTGTTATGATGGACTATCTCAGTAATAGTAGAAACGTTTACGTTCGTTTATCCCGAGAAGAGATGAGTTGAACAGACTTTTCTATATTTTCAAGATGTCACAAAGCTTAGAGATGGGGCTTCAGGCCATCCACTGTCAGAGTCGGAGGAAGAAGCCTCAACTAGGAAGTAACTGCTCTATATCCTATTCTCGGGATCGCTCCCCTACGTGTATCAGTGGTGTGGCTATGTGTCTGCTTCTAACTGGTTCCGGCTCGTGTCAGTCTCGGGTGTGTGTGTGTGTGTCTTCTAAGTGAAGATAAGGTTGTCAAGCAACCTGTCTGTCTGTCCGAAATACATATTTAAATGATTTCCACATGCAAGAACGGCGCATCTGAGCGGTATTTTTGCTCTGATTTTACATGACTTCTGGTTACGAATACACTTGTTTGCGCTTCATCAGCAATTGCTGAGGTCTGCTTCCCGTTTTTCCTCAAAGGTTGCTTCCGATGTTCCCGAGTGGACCATAAACTAATGGAGAGGGGGCGGCAAAGAAGGGAAACCTACGGGAGTTTCCCGGGGGAAACGAGAGGGTATCCTCTCTAGGAGGGGTGCACAATAATTATTGGACCGATACTTATCTGGCCGATATGAGGGAATTATGACGTCATCCCGATAAATCCAATAAGATTAAAAGTAGCTCTGATAACCGATAATTTAAAAAACGCTCTAATGAGTCGATATTACCCGTACTATTCTGGTGAGCAAATCAAGCGCTTCTTTTTTCTCCTGTCAGTCTGCCTGTAACTTCCCTTGAACTCACTTGTAAACATTAACTTGGAAAAAAATGGATGGAAAAAAACACACAAAAAAACCTTATCAGCCACCTGAAGCATCGCTATGACAACTGCAGCATTTGAAGAGTGCAAAAGGTTTGCCAGAGACCTCCGTGGCGTAACACTGGCTGCTCGGAGCGGGTGCTTGAATACAGTGCACCTTGCTGGGCCACGCCAGGTGGCTTCTCCTGCTCTATACTCTGGTTCTCCTGACCTCCGTAGCGGCACACCGGCTGCTCGGAGCATGTGTCCGAATACAGTGCACCTTGCTGGGCCACGCCAGGTGGCTCCTCCGCTCTATACTCTGGTTCTCCTGATAGTAGTGATGTAGTAGTAATGTCATGATATTTGATTAGGACAAATCAACAGGTACACTTGGTCTAATCCTAATTTGTTTGAGTTCTTCTTATCTCCAGGTGTGCACAAACTACAGTTAAATCTAAATTTAAAAGGTAGACATATCGGTACCATATTGGTCTTGAGAAGCACAAAGTTATCACTATCGGTTTGAAAAAAAGATATCATGCATCTCTACTCTGTAGTTCTTCACGGTAAGACAACAAATCTAATGTTGGCCTAAGGTTTTTGCAGAGTCAAGTGTGTGTGGCCATTTTCATCCTGATTCCAGCCTCTAACTTTTGTTGAAGTCCAATGTTTCTTGTCGAGGTTCCGCAAAATCTCCTTACAGCAGATTTCACGCCACTCGGACCGGCTAAAGAGATCAGCCTGAGCTGGTCCCAAAAGGAAGGAAAGCAGAATGATCCGGTTAAGACGAGGTTTAATCCCTGCTCACAGGTGGACACTTCTCCAAACAAGTCAACATGTTTCTTCATTTAAAGAAATATATTCACGCCTCTCATTTTTTTTTGTCAATAAAGTTGTCTTTAAAAGTCTGATTTATTATCAGGTCTTCTTTTAAAAAAACAAATCATTTAAACATGCTTTATTTTAGTGCTAAATTCAGAGGCTTACGGTTCAAAGCTTGGACTGGAATTACAGACTGCAGCCTTAAATAGAACACTTGGATAATTAGCTTGTTAACGAGCTCCAGCGCCCCCTACTGAAAATGTAGAAGAACCTACTTGACCACTGAAGTTAAAAGTTGCAATGCACAGACTGGGACGGTGCACGGTGGTCTAGTGGTTAGCACGTTGGCCACACAGTCACAGTCTGGAGATCGGGGTGGAGTTTTCCTACGTTCAAAAACATGCAAGTTAGGTTAATTGGTGGCTCTAAATTGTCCATAGGTATGAATGTGAGTGTGAATGATGTTTGTCTGTATGTGCCCTGTGATTGGCTGGTGACCAGTCCAGGGTGTACCCCGCCTGTCGCCCAAAGTCAGCTGGGATAGGCTCCAGCATACCCGCGACCCTAATTAGGAGAAGCGGTATAGAAAATGGATGGATGTTCTTGGGATGAAAAATTTGACAAACATTCCAAATATACTTATTTAAAAAATTTGTTATGTATTTTAAGAATACAACTAATACATATTCGCATATAAATCCCAATAATAATACATATTTACAATTTATTATCATTTAAATTCCGTTAAATATACATACAATTAAATCAGCTGAGCACAAAAATAATAATAATTAAATATATCAATATAATGAGTCAGTTATGTCAATTTGTAAATTATAAAAAAGTTGTTTTAATGAATTACATCTATATAGTATATATAATTAATAAGCTGAGTATGATGCACTAGTTGATAAATTATACAATAACAATAATAATATATAATCAGCATCATTTCAATGTGCCAATTTCTATACAAATATATAAAATATACAAAATAATATTCATTAAATATAAACATATTATCAGCTGCATCAATTTATATATATATGTATAAATATGTTTTTTTTAAAATGAATTACATATGCAAATATAATCAGCTGAGGATGATGCATCGATGTATAAAGTATACGAAAATAACAATAATAACACAAATAATCAGCTGAGTGTGATGTGTCAAATCTAAGTTATACAAAAGTAGTAACAATTAAATCTATAAATAGAATTATCACTTAAATAATGAAAAGGTAATTTCAATTCATTACACATATAAATATAATATAATGAATCAGCTGAGTATGATGCACCAATTTATAAATGATACAAAAACAATCCTTATAATAGTAACATACACTGAATCGGCTCAGTCAATTTGCAAATGATACAAAAATAATAAATGGAAATGTGAATCAAATCTACAGGAATCTCAGTGTAATGCATCGATTTCACAAGTAGAATCAGGTTGAACAGGTACAACTAGATCTATAATGTAATCCTTACACAGGAATGTTTGGTGCCGGATTTTTGTGTTTTTTTAAAACCTGAGCAGATGTTGTGCAAAGATGTCACATTTTGACTGGCCAACGCAATCCCCTTTTGCTCCCTATCCGCGTGAGCAGTACACCAATTATGAAGTTACACACAAAGCGCCCTCCGAGCATTCGGAGCCAAACATGTAGCGTATTTCCAAATTACATAAAACACGAAATGTGCAGATTACCCTCGCTAATCCAAGGGCCAACTTGTTCATCTTTCTACAATATTGCAGCGTTGGCGACACACCAATCCGCCCCCGTCTATGTTTGGGCATGACAAGATGGTGATCATCAACTTTTTATGCTGCTTCTTCACCAAAGAGGCCATCAAAAGCATTATAAAAAATACAATTTTATAAGAGAATAGCGATAGACATTTAGGTAGCTGTTAGAATAGAAATGCAAATGTAAAAATAATAAAAATAATAAAAATAATAATAATAATAATGATACTGTAATACGTGGAGCAGCCCAAATGACCGTGCATTATGCCATGTAAGAGGCAGCCAGGATTACTGTTGCACAGAGGATTACACAGTGGGAAGTTGCAAAAAGCACTGATGCGACGCACACACACACGCTCGCACACACACACACACACACACACACACATACTATGCATGCCTGGACACAACATTAGGCACACCTTCATGAGATCCATCAAAAAAGATAATAATAACACTCAGTTTTTCATCTCTCATCAAAACTAAGCCTTATGCTCCAGACTGGCTTTTTTTTTAACCCCTAACTTAAATTTTAGAAGCGCAAGGAGAAAATTTAAAGGCGCACACTGAAATCAACTTGCAAAGTAAGTATTCACATTTCCTTTAGAGATGCACGATTTTTTTTTCCCAAACTGAGAACTTTTTAAAATGTAGATTTAACTGTAGTTTGTGCACACCAGGAGGTAAGAAGGACTGGAACAAATTAGGATTTGACCAAATGTACCTGTTGATTTGTCCTAATCAAATATCATGACATTACTACCACATCGCTACTATCAGGAGAACCAGAGTATAGAGCGGAGGAGCCACCTGGCGTAGCCCAGCTAGGTGCACTGTATTCGGGCACACGCTCAGAGCAGCCGCTGTGACGCCACGGAGGTCTCTGGCCAGTGGCGGAGCTACGTGGCCACTCTCCGGCCACCCCACTGGCCGTCTAGACATTTCATTTTCTCACATTTTAAACGCTCTCAAAGTTCAAATGTCGTTTGAACTTGAATGGTCAAAATACTATGTTGGACACAAGAAACGATGAAGTGACTCACATGTATTCACTCCTCTGACCGTGCCTTTTTGTCCTGACACAGTTCGGCTGTAGTGTTTTTTGTATCCTTGTTAAAAACATATTGCTCCTGCCGTTGTCCTCCTCCTTCTCCTCCTTCTCCTTTAACCGAAGATTACATAAACACCCTCTACTAGTAGCAGTAGTAAATACAATAACAGACACGTACAACAGATCAATCTAAGATGCCACAAGGACGCAGAAGACAATGTACGCTCATACGCTGTTCAAAAATGAAGCAAAACAGCGAATCCTCGGAAGGTAAACCGCAATGTAGAGAGGGAAGACTGTAATCAACTTTCAAATTTTTTAATTATTCTAATAATAAAATTTAAATACATTTCTCGTCTTGAAGTACAGCATCATTGCTTCTTTGACGACCTCCCCGTCTCAAAAGGCCTTCTTTGTCTCAATCAAGAGTTGCGTAGTCAGCATGTTAGCTTGTTTGCCGCTTTGTTGTTGCCGCAGTCGCCCCGCAAATGAGACACACTCAGGCTCCTTTCACAGTGGTTAAAAAAAACACACACACAAAAAAACTCACATTCATTGTGAAAATGACATGTTTTCTATCTTTGGGGGGGATCGGTCATCTCATTTTTGCTGCGCCATGTTTGAATGATCTCCACAAATGCTATGTTTTGGTCATGCGCACAATACTGACCTTTGAACTATACTAGGTTCATTTATATTACACATGTTTTGAAGTGTTTTTTTAATATACAGTGTTCTCTCGCTCCATCGCGGATCACCTTTCGCCCACTCGCTGTTTTGCGGATTTGTTTTGGTGCAATTTTTGTGCTTTTTTAATTTTAAACAGCGTATGAACACTTACAGGCTGAGCCTGGCTCTTTAAGAAGAACTGCATTGTGGAAAGTTGAGTGTTGTAGTTCTGTTGAGGTTGAGGTTGCTGTGTCTCTCTCTCTTCCCTCTCTTCTGTCTGCACCGCCCTTTGTCTTCGGTGTCCTGATTGGCTGTAGACCACTGTCAATCAATCTCTTTCGTGCTGTGCGAGCTGCTTGCCAATAAACATTAGACGAAGAAGAAGACGCTAACAGGCTGTAAATGAATCTTTGGTTCAAGGAGGACATTTTTTTGTTAAATATAACATAATTAACAGAATAAAATAACAATTTAAACATCTTTCTTTTACAAATCTGTCCTGCTTAAACAGTATAAACTGAGTCATAGTGTTGTGCTAAACAAACAAAATAAAGTTGTAATTTTTTGAAAATTTGTTTGTGGAAAACGTTAAAATGTTCCAAAAATAAAGTCAAAATGTTATGGAAACAAAAATCGAACAAGTACGAGGAGAAAATCAGCAGTTCAGCAGAATTGATGAATCAAAGAAAAATTCCCCCAAAAAGTGCAGTTTTCCTTTAAGATTGCAGGCAAAAAACTCCATCAATCCTTGACCCTTAAATCATTGAAAAGAAAAGTGCACTTCTTTGGAATTTGCCCATCATCCACAATCTTTATGTGAAACACACATGTCGATCCCTTTTCTGTGCGTTCCAAAGAGAGAAAAACAGCTAGCATGAGCGAGCTAACAATGCACGTCGCCCTCTAACAAACCTCCAGCAAGGTTTTATGGTTTCATGTCCGTGCTGTGAGCATGTAGTAACAGGCACATTCATGATAACATTTAACACTTACAGAATTTTGCCGTATTTTGATCGTTGTAATCATTATTGGAACTTCTTTCAAACAGCAACAAAGAAAGGAACTAACGTTACTTCCGTCAACAACAGCAGCACAGAAAGCACCTGTCAGTTTGCAACTACTAATCACGGCAGACTTTGTGAGAGCCTCCGCCGACGACTACTTTTGGACAAATGAGGATCCAGAACCTTATCTTTTTGAGCCTGAATATACGGAGGATGCGCTACAGGTTTTAGAAGAAGAGAGAGTGAAACGTCGGATAAGACGGGGGGCCGAAAGAGTCAGGACCAGGATGACTTGGTGGTGTAAATGTGGAGCTCTCCAAGCCATGCCAACAGAAATGGAGCGTTTCTGCTGATGGAAAGGCTTTTGTCACGGGACGTCAGGCACGAGTGGAAGCTGTCGAGTGCTTGACCCCCAATATGCAGAGACGAAGCTTGGAGTGCAAAAGTAAGGGTTCTTTCATGATATAAACAGGAGAAAACAAAAGGCGACAGAGAAAAGGCTCTCGTTCTCGATCGTTTAAGTTACAGCACAGACCAGGAGATGAGAAACATGAGCCACGAAGACAATGAACCAGCACCGCACATACGACGGCGCTGGCCTTTTAACTGCCGCTAATGAAAATTGTCCGCAGCTGTGCGGCCACCAGGCGTGAAGCGGCTGTCTCATCCACCACGCCGGAAGTATAGATCGCCAAAATAAGGGCGCTGGACAGGAAGCACCCGCTCCTGTCCTGCGGAACATGGCAGCTTAGTGTGTATGGCGAGGAGGACATTGCTCCAAGAGACTGCATACGAATGAAGAATTGTTAGCGCTAACAAACCCTGTGGGGATAGAAACTTTTCTCCACCTACCCAAAATCAACTGGAAAAGACGCCCCAGACCAGCTGGACCAGACGGACAACTGTCCATGGAGTAAGTCACCGTGATATTGATTGTGATAGGCTGGCGAGGGTGTACCCCGTCTCTCACCTGAAGTCAGCTGGGATAGGCTCTCCCGTGACCCTAATGAGGTTAGCGGCATAGACAATGGATGGATGGATTGGTATGTCCCTTTACGTGCACTGATAGCTCATGCTAGCTGTCTTAGAATGCACAGAAAAGGGAAGATGTCTTTTCTTGTCTCACATAAGAATTGTGGTTGATGGGCAAAATTCCAAAAGCACTTGTTAGCGCGGAACGTTGTCATTGCCAAAACAGAACTCACCAAGCATCGGCCAATTTCAGATTCACCATTTTAGGATTTTTCTACACTGTGAATGATTGAAGGCGGCCGTCCCGAAAAGGGAGACAACCCAACTTCTCATGACTCCTTCCAAAGATGTCTGCCCACTTCCAGCCTGGAATCATCCTTATACTGTCCACATCCCCCTCGGTCCAGGGAATTGATATCTCCATTTGGCCTGGGTCAGCATGGCAACACAACCTGTCCTGGCTCCACCGATGCTGTTCTGCATGTAGAGACCACCTAGCCACCCTAGCGCAACGTTGACTTTATGTGTGATTGTGTGCGACACTTTAAAGACGACCATCTACACTTGTATCCTATGATTCAATACAATAGTGATACAACAGTTAGCATACAGAAATATAGTGGTAAAAAAAATCAATATATTTATTTTATGTGTGCTAGCAAGAGGGTGTTTATTTACAATATAACAAATGTATCCTTTCAAAGTGCACTTTTCCTTTAGGCTAGCAAGAGAGCAGGCTTGACAGACATAAAAATGATGTGATGATGGCAGGAGGATGCTCGCAGTGTTTTGGTCTTACGTCAAATGAACAATGGCTGTGGGAGGATGCATATCCGTGGTGCCATCTGTCTGCTTATACTCAGCACAGATCATGTTTTGGCGCATGCCCGCTTGCGGGGAGTCAAACCGTGACGTACAAGTGTAGTGACGCAGGCGGGATTACGGCTCAACTGATGGAACTTTGCAGCCACGACTCCAATATGCAAGTTCACTCGCTGAGTAGATAAATGTTATTATCTCATAAAGTGCATCAAGTGGACGTCATAGCGGTCTTCACATGCTAGGTTGTTGTTTTTGTACTTTAGTGGACATTTGGAAGCTGCTGGCACAGCATCAGTAAAATTCATGCTCCACACATACACGCACGTTTATTGAATCGCAGGAAGCAGAATGCATGTTGAGATGCACACTGACTCGACATACATGTAACAGCACAGCCTCTGCACAAACAGCACGCAAAAGACTTTAGGAGAACTGAGTAATATTTTGGAGAAAAAGTAACACATTGTAAACAGTACAAAAATGACAGACAGAGCTTTCTTTATTCACAAAGAAAATGAACGACCGAGCAATCAATTAAATGAAATTACTTTGTTACTGAGTTATTTTCACAATTTTATTTACATTAGCTTTCAGAATTAGAAATTTAAATCAGAAAATTAAAACAAATGGTTAATATGTCATATATTATAGGTATATGTCTTATATAAATACTGTATATAAGACCCGTATCAAAAATGTCCAAATACACAAAAACAGTAACGCTCAGATTGGTTAATTTAAGGATATGTATCATGATAACAGGTACGTGTTTGTAACATTTTTGGTTGCCTAATTTGTTTTCCCATTTTAACATTTGTTGTTCAATACTTCTTGAGATATTTAGATACAACTTCGCTGGGCCACGTGCTCCTCCCGCTCTATACTCTGGTTCTCCTGATAGTAAGTAACTACTAGTAGGGGAGTAACGATTCATTTGAATAGCGATTCGATTCGTGTCATGATTTGTGGTTGCCGATATGATTGAAGGACAATATTGGTTCATTTAGAACAATACAATCCGAAACAATTCAGTAACTTTATATCGATTCAGTAACTTTTTAGCCACAAATTCAACCAGTGTGGCTGTGAAATAAATCCCTGGATAGTGCAGGTGAGGTTTCCTAGATTCCCACTGTTTTTTGGAAGGAATCAGGTAAAATTAATTAATTAATTATGGATATAAACAAACAAGTAAACAACAATCAATGCCTACGTTTATGCCTACACATTTTATTTGAATAAAGTGCAACCAACACTTCAGGTTGAATTAACAGGACGTTAACCTTTTCTGCTCTCATTTTCAATACTCAATACTTTTTCAATAAAAGTACAGCAAGTGCAATCAACATTTCAACAGTAGTTTTACCTGCTACTTTGGCTGTTTTTATGTTTTTCAACATAAAAATAATACAAATAAAACATTAATATAAATAATTAGGTGCAACCAACATCTCTTCAGGTTGAATCAACAGTATGTTTACCTGCTACTTGCTACTGCAAGAGGTGCCTGGACGGTCAGCGTTGTGTGAAATCCCATGGCGCCTTAGTAGGGCACGGTGGTTGGAGAGATTTGTCGTGTTGCTGCGGTATTTTACTTGAACTTAACAGTTCCTTCAAAAAGCGAGCGACTTATTTAGAACATCTCCCTCTTTGCAAAAGCCAAAGTGTTTCCACACATTGGACAGCAATGGTGGCTTAATTATTTCTCACTCACTTGTCCTCCTGCCATCTGCCATGCTACGTTTTGTTGTCTGCTGGCGCGGGGAGATGATGTCATAGACAGGCAGACTGGATCGAGTAACGTTTAATGTCTTTATCATTAAAAGTGCTAAAAAAACACACACATCCATATAAAGCCTGCTTTATTTCCTAGTATCGATGCAATCCATTGATTACCTTTTAGATGATGTTAGATTGATATATGTTGTCCGGAATGGCAACTTGCCAAACACAAATCGATGTGGATGAATCATAGGAACATAAATCGATCTATCATTGTAGTAAGTGAATCGTTACACCCCTAGGTAGTAATAATGTCATGATATTTGATTAGGGCAAATCATACCTCCAGGTGTGCACAAACTACAGTTAAATCTAAATAAAAAAGTAGATATAAAAAAAGTTATCAGTACCATATCAGTATTGAGAAGCAGAAAGTTATTGGTATCGCTTTGAAAAAAACCCACATCATGCATTTCTAATACCTACAATAAGTGATGGCCACCGAGGCAGTGCAACAATGTCGAGGTGCTAACACAAAGTTGTGTACTCGTCATTAAAGCAGCAACCAACGAAAAATGCAAAGTAACAAGAGAATTATGAAAATTGAGAGAGAAAAAGTGGCGTGCAAGGTGCAATCCCTTGAACAAAAATCTTGACAAAAAAGGAGAGCAATCACATCTTTGCAACAAACCTCCCGCCCTGGAAACAGAGGAGAGAGCAGAGAGTATCCAAGTCAGCATTGCACACATGAAGAAAGGAGTGTGTATTGTATGTTTAGTAAAGTTCTGCAGTGATTCTGCTGTGGTCAGCCTTGCTCTTATGCAGTCTGTCATCTGACCTCCGCCTCACCTTCCTGTCTTCACTGGACTCTCTACGAACCAAGCCCTCGTCGCTGGCCGCCTGCAGGCTGTCGAAGGTGCCTTGCCGCTCGTGCTCCAACCCGGCCGAGCTTCTCTCGCTTCGCCGGTTTTTCCAGAACGCCATCATCCCCTCCAGACAGGTGAACCTGGCGTCGGTGGTGCAGGCGTACATGCCGATGGGCACGGCCAGCACCATGGCCAGGACGATCACCACGATGTGAATCAGCTTCTCCCTCTGCTCCATCTCAGTGATGTCACTCCCTGTCACGAACACGACGCACTGGCCCGGACGCGGCGCTTGGTTCTTCAGGGTGACGCAGATTTCGTATTTGGTGGCGGGCATCAGGTCAGAGACGGAGTAGGAGTGGATACCAGGACCGATGTAGATGGTCTCCTTCTTGTCTGCATCTGCTCTTCCAAAATGGATGGTGAACCATGTCTGATCCGGGCGGTCCAAGGCGGCGAACCACTCGATGGCGATGCCACGCACTGTCTGCTTGGCAATGCGAATGTCGATGTAGACGTTCTCATCGGCCGCCGCCGGCGGGAAACCGGGATGGGACGACGACTGGGAGCCGCCGGGAGAGATGATGTCCACCTGGATGTTGGCGGAGGAGTTTCCGATGAAGTTGACGGCGCTGCAGGTATAGACGCCACGGTCGGCTCCGTGGAGGGACGGGATGACCAGGAGGGATCGGATGGTGTCTTCATCCACTCTCTCCTGGGACTCTGGAGGAACATAAGAATGTCTTACGTCATGTGACAACTGAAGAACCAAAACGGGTGTTACTTTATGGACACACCCATCTGTGAACTAGTTAACACTGGCAGACATTTTGGACAATTGTATGCTTCCAACTTTGTCTGGGGATGAACTACAAATGTTCTTCTGAATGAATGGACCCAATGTTCCCACAGGCATACTCCAAATATTGGGAATTGCCATTGGGAAAAGACACTTCCTGTTTGGTTCCTCCCAAAACCAAAAACATTTGACCTAAAAACGTACACATTTGAACTTGCGGCCTTTCAGATATACGCTAGAGGTGTTCTGGCCGGTCCACTCTTGTCCACTCTTCTCATTTCAAGCTGCTGTTCTCATTAACAAGATTTTGGATGCGCTTCTTACACGGTGTGCCTTTAAACTCCTTTTTCTGTTCCTATTTAGACTGTAACCAGCCAGAATCAGGACTGTTGTGACATTATGCTGTTATTTCAAGGTAAAAAAAAAAAATCATAACAAATGATTAAAATTGATGTGATCAACCTGGAAAATAACCTTTTTTTAATTCATTGATAATGTATGGAGGTCGTTTTTTATTCAACTGTCTTGTAAAAGAGAGTGAAAAAGATTTTTAATTGATTAAATACAGGAATAATGAAAGGAAAAAAATAACAACAGTAGTAATTATCATATGACAATTAATAATACGACTTTAGTAATCACTTTGTTATCAGTGACTTTAGTTGACTTTAGTCAGTGGACTTGAATTTTTACAGTGTTAGATTTCTGGCAAACATTTTTATGTATTTTATTATTTATTTATTTGTTATTTGTATTGCCCCTTTGTATTATTTGAATTGTCCCTGTAAATGTAGCTTAAAAATATTTATAGTACAACCTTTTACAAGTGTTGCACAAGTATTATTTACAATGAAATAGCTTTTATTTATTTTTATTTTTATTATTATTGAATTGTATTTATTTGTGTTCAGTTATTGGTTACTATTTAATTATTGTTTAATGTTATTTCTTTACATTAAATTTAACAAAAAATATATATAAAAATTAATAAAAATGTATATATATTTACAATTAATTATTTCTAAAGTATGTTTTAATGTTGGATTACTATTTTCTTCATTCATTTATTTATATGTAAGTATGATTTGCTTAGTCATTATTGAATTGTATTTATTTATATGTATTCACGTCTATATATTTATTTATATTAATTTTTAAAATATTTCTTTTTATTTGTATTCATGTATTTATATAGAATTATTTTACAAAACTGAGTTGTTTTTAAAATTGTACTCATTTATATTGAATTATTATTTGATATTGCACTGTTTTTTATTCATTTACCATAATATTATCATTACATATTATATTTATTATATTATTTTTTGTTTGTTATTGTTACAACAGTTTTTAGTTTCTGATGGCGAGTTGAAGCAGTTCACCTTCAAAAAGGTGAAGTGTGACAAGGAGGGAGGTTTTGCTCGTGCAGTCCCAACAGGGCGGACACCGGCTGTCCGGGCCACGCAGCAGCACACGATAATCTGCAACACCGATGGTGTGCAGCTTGACAGCGTCAGCAGCCAACATCCAGATTGACTCCTCTTAAAGGAAGCTTTATAGAAGTCTGTGATTAAAATGTGAGCATAAGTATCTAATTTAGCTGAAGATATCAGGCCATGTGCCCGCGTGGATGTCACACTGAGGATATCACACTCTTACCATGAAATCCTCTGATTATCTTCAGACCATATGTCCACCACACCGCAGGGTCCGGCCGGGCCTTGGCGAGGCAGCGTAGCGTAACGTTGGCGCCCAGCGACAGGCTGACGTTGGGCGACGGGGTGGTGACCACGGGCTTCATGCAAGCCTGGAGCTCGACCTCGTGGAAGAACTTGCCCGCTCTAAAGTCCGGCCCGGAGCAGGTCAAGTAGGAGTTCATCAGAATAATCGGGGGACTTAGAGACCTGATGAACTCCACAAAGCCCTTGAGTCGACAGTCGCACAGCCAGGCGTTGTCGTGGAGCGCCAAGACCACATTCGGTCTGGAAGCGCTCAACTCCCGCTCCTCCACGCTCTGCAGCTTTTGGTACAGGGGCCAGTTTTGGAAGACCTCCTTGGATATGACCGTAAGCCGATTGAAGGATAAGTCTAAGTAAGTCAGATCGGGCAAATATTTTAACGCGTGCTCCGGCAGCACGTCCAGCTGGTTGTGTTTCAGGTCCAGGATCTTCAGGCTCGGAGTGTCCTCGAACGCCGTCCATGGCACAGAGCGCAGCTTGTTCCCTTGCAGGCGGAGCTCAGTCAGGTTCCTCACACCTTCCAGAGCCTTGGAGTTGATCAAGGTGATGTCGTTGAAGTTCAACCACAGGTTCTCCAAGGCGGGCGTTCTTGAGAATGCGCCACGTCCGATTTCAGTAAATTTTGATTTTTCTATTCTGATTTTGGTCATATCATGTGGAATGTTCTCTGGTATGGCCCCAAAGACGCTTTCCTCCATGCATATGAGCGACCTGTGAATTAATTCCAGCATGAATGTAAAGTTCACACCCACTGGAATAAAACTACAATGCTTTTGTTGCCACACACAGACACAGAAACAAGGTTAAATCCTGCCGAGTGAAGATTAGTCTTACCTTCCATGACGGTCCTCTATACAGCTGCACCCTCGCAAACACTGAGAAAAGCTCTCGTACCCTCGCACGTGAAGCAAAACACTAACCAGCAAATAAATTCCATCCATAGTCTGGCAAAAAATGCCCAAATGGCGGATGACATTCGTGCTCAGGACATGTCCGGTGAGGCAGACGAGGGAAGCTTATTAGGACTAATCCTGTCCCGAGCACACAACACCTAATTCTTGATGGAGTCAGCAGGTCTGACCCACTATTTGTTTAAGCAGGTGCCGCCTACTGATAAGTTGTCTTTTAATAAGGATTGGAAGGTGCTGCCATGCTGAAGGTGCTGCTGGCTGATACTGCTGTTTAACATTCATGTTGACAATTATCACAAGTATCATTGACTAGTTTTGTATTTGTACATTTTAAGTCATTTGTTTTCTTTGTACTTTGCTACATTATTATATGTTACTGAGTAGACTAGGGTTAGAGGTTTAGGATGGAGTTAGATTAAAATCAGGAATAGGGTTAGAGGGTTGGGTTCAGGAAAAGGGTTAGGGATACGAACAGCGACACGAAGCTCCTCCTGGTTAAACTTAGGAGTAGGAATAGGGTTAGATGATCCCCTGGAGTTAGGGTTTTGGTAACAGTTGGGGTCATGTCTAAACTTAAGGTTGGGGGTTAGGATCAGGAATAGGGTTAGGTTAGTATCCCTAACCCCTTTGGGTTAAGGATACAAACAGCGACAGGAAGTTCCTCCTGTTTAGGGTCAGGAGTAGGAATAGGGATAGATGATCCCTTGGGGTTTTGGTTGCGGTTGGGGTCATGTTTAGACTTAGAGTTAGGATTGGGGTTTGGCTCAAGAATAGGGTTAGGCGACCACCTAGGGTTAGGGTTTTAGTTACGGTTGGAGTCATGTGTAGTGTTAGGGTTAAATGTAAGGTTAGGGTTTGAGTTAGGATTAAGTTCAGGAATAGGATTATGGATACAAACAGGGACAAGAAGTTCCTCCTGGTTAGGGTAAGGAGTAGGAATAGGGTTAGATGAGCCCCCATAGACTTAGGGTTATGGTTAGGCTCAGGAATAGGGTCAGATGATCCCCGAGGGTTTGGGTTTTGGTTACAGTTGGAGTTATGTTTGGATTTACGGTTAGGATTAGGGTTAGGATTAGGGGTTAGGGCTAGAGTTAGGCTAGAGTTAGACTCAGGAATAGGGTCAGACGATCCCCTAGGTTTAGGGTTTTGGTTACGGTTGGATCAAGGTTTATGTTTGGGCTGGGGTTAGATGGTGTAGTGTTAGGGTTAAGTTTAAGGTTAGGGTTAAATAAAAAAAAAGACATTGGACAAAGACACATATCTAGCAGACATGTTTATAGATATAGAAAAGTTTATTTAACTGTATTCAAATAAATACATTTACTGGGGATAGTGATGCCTCTAGATGGCGCAAATGAACAAATACATGGAGATAGCTGTGGGAATAGAAATAGATCCACATCTTTATTTACACGGCGTCATAGTTCAGTCCGTTCTGTACTTCTCTCCAGCTCCAGCTTGTCTGCGTTCACCAGAGTGTTGAGCCATGCCTGTGTGTATATACTGTATCCTCTGAGAACATATGACAGATATATACAGAGGCACAGACTTGACTGTATATATGTAAGTGTACACTGTCCATAAAAGTATTTACAAATCATACACATACATATAAACAATGTGAGTATTTAGTTCCCTTTAAATCGGATCAGGCTACAGAGGTTTCTTCGCTGGGCCATGCAGGTGACAATGATTATTATGATTTTTGTAAAAATGGAGCATCTTTGTTCTAGAAATATTCCCTAAACTGATATTTCCATGATGGTGCAGCGTGCAAAGGTCCTTTGATAGAAGTTGCCTCTGGGTGGAGGCGGAGTTGGAGGTGTGATCCAGCGAGGAGGAACAGGAGGGGGGGAATCCCATGGCATGTGTGGGCGGTGGCCCTGAGGTGGGCTTACGTCAGGATGCCGCTGCGGGTGAGGATACGTGTGGTGCTGGGGGTACTGATGCGGGTGGAAGTGGGGCTGCAGATGAGGATGTGAGCGGCCATGATGGCTGGGACTGGGACATGGAGGAGGAGGAGGAGGGTGAGAGCGAGGGAGGTGACGCGGCGGAGGAGCCGGAGCTGGAGCATGACGTCAGCAGAAGTACTCGTTAGGCTGTCCCTCTATTTTAGCCGTGGCCTCAGAGTCCAGGCTGGAGCGAGCCGACAGCAGCCTGTTGGACTCTTCAGGGTTGAGTCTGTTCAAATATTCCCCCTCCAGCCCTTTTGCTTTGGTCCCGGGCGACAATGTCTCAAAGGTCACATAGGAATCCTGGATGTCCTTAGATTTTTTCCCCCAGTACTTCTGGATGCGTCTCTTCAAGGCCCCGCAACAGACAATGACGGTGAGGGGCACTGCGATGATGCAAGCTACCGTGATGACAATCACGTTGATGAGCTTCTGTGTG
This sequence comes from Dunckerocampus dactyliophorus, assembly GCF_027744805.1. Taxonomy (NCBI): domain Eukaryota; kingdom Metazoa; phylum Chordata; class Actinopteri; order Syngnathiformes; family Syngnathidae; genus Dunckerocampus; species Dunckerocampus dactyliophorus. The sequence continues at coordinate 23,746,879 of NC_072832.1, read as the reverse complement.
CCAGTCGCACTCGCTGCCTCATCTGTGGAAAAAATGACACACTGTTCCTTCTTGGGGATGAGCCCCCTCACACACACGCAGGCGATGTACTTGGTCCTAGGCACAAGCCCTTCGATGGTCACTCGGTTCTGGCCCGCCCCCACATTGATCTTCCTCATATCTCTCTCTCCGAACACGGCGTACAACACACTAAAGGCTGTCGTGTTCTTCGCTTTGGGAGCCCGCCAGTTGAGAGAGATGGTATTGTCTGTGTCCCCCACCACCTTGACTGAGCGGACCACTCTGTCTGGATCCTGCTGCAAGGAAGAGGTGTTTGCCGCCAGGTTGCTGAGGTTGGTCTTCTCCAGATCCAGGAGGGTGTCAGTGGCCGGGTCAGGGGACGGTCGGTCAGAAAGGCTGTAACTGTCCAAACTGGGGTCAGGAAGTTCAGGTGGGAGGCCAGGATCCCTGATGGGTGCGGATGCAGGGGTAGATGTTGGAGCAACGTATCTGGCCACAAGCTTCTCTTGGTAGGCAGCTTTTCCCACTGTGTTGGATTTTTTGGTTTTGGCTTTCTTTTCATTGCTGGTTTGGTTGCCTTCAGATTTTGGTGAATTCGACACGATTAAAGAAATGACTGCCTCTGCATTCCCGGCGTAGTTAGTAGCCTTGCAGATATACTTCCCAGAATCACGGTAAGACACGGCCGGGACACTGAGGATGGACCAGGTGATGCCATCTTTAGACGTTTCCTGCTGGACTGTGAGAGAAATGCAAGGTTTAGTTCCAGTTCTTCCAGGATCAAGTAGAAAAACCATCTGCAGACTCACCTGTTCCGTTAAGGACCCGCTTATCCGCCCTACGCCATGTCAAATCAGGAATGGGGACCCCGATCGTCCCACAGCGGAGCAGCACGTTATTCCCTACGGCGCTTCGGACCCGCGCCACTGCCGTGTGGATCTGCGGCAGCTGGCAGCGCCTCAGCTCCGCGTCGCTAAACAAAACCCCCGACACGCTCTCCGGGGCGGAGCAGCGCAGCCTGGTGTCAATGAACGCCACTGAGACAGTGGGAGACTTCTGGAACTGGATCAGGTCATAGAGGCGGCAGTCGCACACCCAGGGGTTGTCATGGAGACCTGAGGGCAAAGTTTCCAGGTGAGGAAGGGAGGAAGGGATGGCACGGCTTGCAGATGGCCAGTGTGGAGGATGTTAATCTTGTAAGAGGATTAACGTTTAATTCATAAACTACATCATGACAACGGCAATGATGATGATGATAGTCAAGGTCAGGTTGTGCTGTCAGTTAACCGTCATGTCCTTCATCAAAGACCAGCTTTTATATTTGAAACCAACAGCTGTTCTCAGTATCCAGGATTTTGTCAATGCACTTTTTTAGTGTTTCAGACTATGATTGGATTTTAACACGTGACAGAAGGAACACTTTACATGCAAAAACATGCAGACTAAGAAAATTGCTGCTCAAGCATGAGGCCTTTTCAAAGTGTGAAAACATCAATCGAGAAAAATTAAGAAAAAGCACCCTTTTGAACCTGCTGAGTTCATTTCAAAGGCAAAATGAATTGACTTTCAGTTTCTAAGGTCAGAGAGAAAACAACAGTCTGGGGTGAGCAGAAAACTCTGCAAAATGTGCTCCAGAAAATCTGTTTTTCAGAGAATAGGTGAGGTTCCAACTGGATTATAGTAAATTACATATCATACAGCTGGACTTGCTGAAAAAGTCTCCTAATTGAGTAAGGGGCCTGTGTGGTGTGTGGATCGATACTTGCATCAATCATTTTGATACTTTAGTCATTTGAGGTAATGTTTGTCTGAAACGTTTGTCTGTTGAAACACAATCGCAAACGGAGCCATGTGTGACTTGAGAATAATTACATCATTTGTTTGATGTATTTCTTTTTTTATTGTTTAAAATACCATTTTCACATATTTTATATGATTTTGCCCTCTGTTTTTGGCTATATTGTAAATCACCCCGCTACCTCAATATACTTAAGGTTTTAAAATTAATAAATAATTACAATAATTATTAAATTATTTTTTTGTTTAAATTGAGAATTGATTTAAATTAATAATTTATCTTATTAACAAATTAAATAAATCTATTATATTATTTTTGTTACGATATAAAATAGAATTGAATTTAAAACAAAGTATCGGTATCGAATCAGTATTGCCGATACCAGCCTGAATTTGACTCAGTATCTGATGGGAAATCAGTGGTATCGCACATCACTACTGTGTGGGTCGTTATTGTTTACATTTGTTGCATTAATGGGCCTGTGTGATCCTTATGCTTTCTTTTTTGTTTGCATTCATTATGTTGCTGTTTTTCCGCATTGAATTTCTTACTATGTACATGTTACATGCATCAAACCAAAATGTGGGCCCACCTGTGCTGTAAATAATTTTATAATAACACATAATATTAAGATAATAATACTCAGTTAATGTGATGTTTATTGTTTTAGTTGGTGTACAACTGCACTGGATTATACTGGCAGCTGTTTCTAATATTTTGGTTATGTTTTTTGCATTTTTTGATATGCTCTTTAGTTGGATTGCGCATGTATGTCCGTCTGCTGAAGGAAGGTTGTAAATGGACATAATTACCCAGGATCATCTTGGAGCTCTCTGGGCCTTGCGCCGGCTTCACCGCCAGCCAGTTGGAAAGCACAGCGGCGGGCAAGGTGAGCAGGCTGTTGCTGGACAGGTCCAGGTAGGTAAGGTTCCTGATGTGCGTGTTGGCCTCCGCGGGAAGCGAGGTGAGCTGGTTGTTGTGCAAATCCAGAAGTCTCAGACTGGGCATGTCCGTCAGTGACTCCCAGGGGAAGGCGGCGAGCGCGTTCCCGTCCAGGCGGAGCTCCTCGAGGTTGAAGAGTCCCCGGAAGCTGTCCGCGCTGAGGGCAGACAGTGTGTTGAAGGACATCCACAGGAACTCCAGACTTGAGAGGTAGTTGAAGGCTTCACTCGGTATCCGCTGGATGGCCGTCTTCTCGATGCGGAGCTTGGACGTGTCCACTGGGAACCCGACAGGCACTAAGGATATCTCTGGATCGTTGCAAATCACACTCCTGGAATAATAAATACGAGGGGTGTCACAAGATCTCGTGTCACAAGATCTCGCATGATTAAAACGTGACGTTCAGAAAAAAAATGTCTCGTGGGCACTCAGCCTGGGACGGTAATAAATTACGAATTAATCACACAAGAAATGAATATGAACTCAATAATTTTGCCGGCCTTAATATATTGCCATGTCTGTTTTCCTCATTTTTCGCCTCCAAACAGGCAGGAAGAGGATTCACTGTGTGCATTGGTTTCAGCACCTTGGCATGTTTGTTCCATAGAACAACGGCATGAACAGAACGAGTCCTTTTGTCAGTCATACTGTGTCTTTTTTTTTGGTGGGTAGAGGCGGGGCTGCTAGCATACACACAGAGAGCAGAACAGTGTAACGCAGTAGAACTTAAATTAGTAGACTGCAATATATTGTCATATATTTTTTATATTTTTCCTTTGTACTTTTCTTAAAAGTAATGTTAAAATCACATCTCGTCTCGTCTCGTACAACCAATCGCATGTATTGTCTCGTCTCATGAACCGAGTGTCTCCTGACACCCCGAATAGATACAGATAAATAAGCAAACAATACGACATTAGGTACACATGCTTAATGCAATACAGGACTTGCATCAAAAATCCTGCCTTTATGAAGACCATAATGGCTAGTTTTGGGAAGTATTCATTTAACAGTGTGCCTATTGTTGTAGCAACGTATTTACGAAAGTCGATGCAATGCACATTTACACCATTGCAAACTGCAACCACGATAACCAACATATTGGATTAACAGAGTACCTTTCTGACAGTATCTAACAAAAATAATCATTTTCAAGGCAAGGATTGTATTAGATGTGGTGAGATGGTGCATGTAATGCTGTGGCCTGCAAAGCAAAAATAACCTCTGACAAAATCATTGATATGAGAATGTTTGTGCAATACTGTCATTTTTATTATGTTATTTTTTTATGTGGATTTTCATTTGGCTCTGCAGCTGTACGTAATGCTGTGGCCTCACATGAGCCACCAAAATAATAATGAGGCTATTGGTGCACAAAGTTAATATTTGCAAATGAACTGTTACATGCCTGTGACATTCATTTTGGCCTTGGTGACAAAAATATTCGAAATAGCATTCCAGTATGATGCAATCATGTACATTTCAACTACAAATCTATCCATCCATCTATCCATTTTCTATACCGCTTCTTCCTCATTAGGGTCGCGGGGGCAAGCTGGAGCCTATCCCAGCTTCAACCAAAAATCTAAAATAGTTAAAAGAATACACCTCTGGTTATCATTGGATAGTGCCAGCGGTCTTAATTGTAGTCCATACTTTTTGTTTGCCACGAACTGTCCTTTCCTAAACCAGCCAAATTCAGCTAAAACCCCACTGCGAGCGTGAAAGTGCCTTTGAGAGATAATCCTGCATTAAATAAAATTGGACCAACATGCACTCACTGATAAATCATTGCTGCACGTGTCAACATCTACCCAAACTCCAAATAACTGCGCGTAAAAACGCACAGAGCTCCCAAGGTCTGTGCGTGCGCCCTTCTTACCTGGCCTTGGATCCATCACTCAGGTTGTGGTAAAAACAGCTGCACTGAGACGGGCAGCAGCTCACCGTGGAGAAAAGTCCACCCGTGGCCGCATAGAGCCCCACGACCAGGACGAGGAACATTTTGGCCCACTTTTACGCAGCGCGCCTACATGCATGCGTGGACACTCTGCAGCCGCTGGAGCCAGACCACTTTCCCTCCACCTCCTCTGTCATTTACTGGACTGTCATCCGCATGGCTTGTCTCCACCACTCCGCTGTCCCATAGTGATCAGACTGCAATGAGTCCCCAGATAAAAAGGATAGACTAGGATTAGTGCGAGGACTGGCGTTCTTTTCATTTGGATGCGTATTGCATCCCAGAATCCGATAGGCTGCGCAGAGACGTCCCCTATTTATCATCACAGAAAAAAACACTTCCGAAATAGTCATAATCCTCTGTGATGTTTGGATGTTTTCCCCCTTTCCCTCAAATGTAGTTTGTTCATTTGAGCCGTGCCGTGACTGTTAATCTGCAAGTGGGCGCCACTATGTTCCGCCACAAGGTGGCCCCTGCATATCATAGCCAGTGGCGCCAAGCCGCGAGCCTGTGCAGATGTTCATTTGACTTTTTTTTTTTTATCAATGTACCCTTCATCTGTCATTGACCCATCAACTGTATTAAAAGCAAAACATGCACCATTCCAAAGACAGAAAAACAGAAGCATCTGGATTTCTAACAAACAAAAATTGTTTTTACATATTGTTTAACAGCTGTAGTAATATGAATATGCAGTAATTATATAGGCAATAATGTGACTGGCTTCTTGTGGATGTTTTTGTGACACCGTATGTACTTATGGTATTGTGTTTTAATATGATATAATAATAATACTGTAAAAAATAATAAACGAGAAGCATATACATTACATTGTTTTGTATTGTACTTACTGTACTGTGCTGCACTGTATTTATTGTATTGTTTTGTAATGTGCTGTGTTGTATATTGTATTGTGTTGTACTGTACTGTATTTTATTTATTGTATTGTTTTGTAATGTTACTGGGTTGTACTGTATTGTAATGTGCTGTACTGTATTGTATTGTACTGTACTGACTTGTATTGCACTGTACTGATATACTATATTGTACTGTATTGTATTGTTTTGTAATGTACTGTGTTGTACTGTATTGTATTGTACTGTACCGTATTGTAATGTAATGTACTGTGCTGTACTGTACTGTACTGTACTGTACTGTACTGTATTGTATTGTACTATACTTCACTGTATTGTAACGAGCTGCACTGTATTGTATTTTATTGTGTTGTACTGTACTGTACTGTACTGTATTGTGTTGTACTGTACTGTATTGTATTGTCTTGTGCTGCACTGTATTGTAATGCCCTGCACTGTACAGTATTGTGTTGTACTGTACTGTACTGTGCTGTATTGTATTGTACTGTACTGCACTATGTTGTACTGTGCTGCACTGTATTGTACTGTACTGCACTGTATTGTATTGTATTGTACTTTACTGTATCATATTGTACTGTCCTGTACGTATTGTATTGTACTGTGCTGAACTGTATTGTATTGTACTGTACTGTACATATTACATTGTATTGTACTGCAGTATATTGGAGAGCAGGTCGTACAGAAACCGGAAGGTTGGCGGTTCGATCCTCGCTCCCTCCACCCAGTCACTGTTGTTCTGTCCTTGGGCAAGACACTTCACCCACCTTGCCTCCAGTGCTGCCCACAGTGGTGTATGAATATGAATGAATGTTTGGTGGTGGTCAGAGAGGCCGTAGGCGTAAATTAGCAGCCACATTTCCATGAGTCTACCTCAGGGCAGCTGTGGATACAGATGTAGATTACCACCACCGGTGTGTGACTGAGGAGTGAATGAATGTTGGCTTAAGTTCACTGTGAAGCGCTTTGGGTACCTTTTAAAAAGGCGCTATGTAAAATCACCCCATTATTATTACTGTACTGTATTGTGTTGTACTGTGTTGTATGGTACTGTACTGAATTGTTTCATATATTATATTGTATTATATCATATTACTTAAAATTATTATAATTACTAAATATATAAAATGTAGTTTTGGTATAAATCCAGGTGTTTCTCTTGTTCTGTTTACAGGATATATAACACAAAGATGATAATAAAATAAAATAATGTAAAATGAAATGAAGTATTGTGATATAATATGATATGATAATAGTGTATAAGTTTTACAAAAGCATATAATTTCCTGTGCTGTCATTGACTGCCTTCTGGACCTTATGTATCATATGCTATCCCATGGTAGTCCAATTATTTACACCTATGAGGTACACACATAAGGGACATAAAGGGAGTCTAGAGACCTACCTAAGATTTCGGAGTGCAGTGGCTGTTCATGGTTGTGCTTTTGTGGCCTGGTGCTCTTTTCCAAGCTGGGAACATCCATGTGGGAAATGTACAAACTGTTCTCTCCGAGTCCACCAGTTAGTCCTATGCGGTAGATCTTACTTGAGAGAATAATGCAGCTATAGGAAATGACATTTAATCACGGTGAGTAGAAAGCCACTTTAGATTTCAGCTCAGTAACCTATTTGGACACAATCCCAGCTGCAAAGACCTCCGATTGTAAAGCTTTTGTTTCATTCTTAGAACTTTGTTTTGCTAAGACCGTAAAGTATTGTGAGTCACTACAATGTTAACTGTGCCAACTCTGGAACTTTCCTTAGAGTATGCCAGGTCAAGTATGGGCAAGGCTTGGACAGGATAAGAAAAGAGTGGATTTTATAGGACTGGCTGGGATAGGATATGATCAAATAGGATGGGATGGGCTAGGCGAAGGATAGAACATTATGGGTTAAAGAATTTATAGGCTTTACTGGGCTAGGCAAAGGATGGGATGTGATGAACTAAGGATTTTATAGGTTAGGCTAAAGATAGTAGCCTATAATGATTTTATAGGCTAGGCTGAGATATGGATAGGATAGGACAGGATAAATATATAAATAAATAAATAAATATAAGACATGATAGGCTGTGGATTTTCTAGACTAGGCTAGGATAGAATAGGATAGGCTAAGGATTTTATAGGATAGGATAGGTCAAGGATTTTATAGGATAGGCTAAGGATAGGATAAGATAGGACACGGATAAGACACGATAGGCTAGGGATTTTATAGGATAGGATACGGATAAGACGTGATAGGCTAAGGATTTCATAGGATAGAATATGATATGTTTAGGATTTTATACAGTCATGGAAAAAATGATTAGACCACCCTTGTTTCTTCAGTTTCTTCTTCATTTTAATGCCTGATACCTTTGTTTGGACAAATATAGCAATGACAACAAAAACAGATCATAAGAGTTAATTTTTTTGGCAGTACAATGCTACAGCTATTCATGTAAGAACTTAAGTGATTTTGGTTATTATCAAGAAAACCATGGAAGTTGCTAGATATCAGCTCTTAAATTAAACTCTTATGAGCTATATTTGTTATCATCATCATATTTGTCCAAACAAATGTACAGTACCTTTAGTTGTACCAGGCATGAAGATGGATCAATACATTGAAGAAACAAGAGTGGTCTAATCATTTTTTCCATGACAGTAGGATAGGATAGGAAAGGCTAAGCATAGGCTAGGATATACAGTAGATGAGACATGATAGGCAAAGGATTTTATAGGATCGAGTAGGATAGGATTTTATAGGCTAAGGATTTTATTGGACAGACTATGATATGTTAAAGATTTTATATGATAAGATAGTATATGGATGCGGACGAGACATGATAGGCTAAGGATTTTATAGACTAGGATACGGACAAGAAATGATTGGCCAAGGATTTTATAGGATAGGATAGGGTATGATGTTTGTGCATTTCTGTGTGGAGTTTGCATGTTCTCCTCGTGCATGCGTGGGTTTTCTCCGGGTACTCCGGTTTCCTTCCACATTCCAAAAACATGCATGTTAGGTTAACTGGAGACTCTAAATTGTCCATAGATATGAACGTGAGCGTGAATGGTTGTTTGTCTATATGTGCCCTGCGACCAGGCTGGCGACCACTCGAGGGTGTACCCCGCCTCTTGCCCAAAGTCAGCTGGGATAGGCTCCAGCATACCCCCGCGACCCTAATGAGGATAAGCGGCATAGAAAATAGATAGATGATAGGATACGATATATGATATGATTGCTTAAGGATAGAATAGGCTAGAGATAAAACATGATTGGCTAAGGATTTTATAGGATAGGATAGGGTATAATATTTGATATGATATATGAAATGATAGGTTAAGGATTTTATAGGCCAGGGTAGGGCAGGATATCATAGGCTAAGTGATACCATTCATTTTCTGTGCAAGCTATACATAGAATGCTCTCTGCAGACTGAAATTTGAGTCAAAGTGCAGGCCTCAAGTTGAACAGACATGCCTTGACATACATGGTTAAAGTCTTACACATGTATACAGAATGTTTACTCCTTGTTACAAATAGCCGGCCGTTAGTCAATTTGACATCCACCTGTCCTATGGAAAGTATATACGTGTGGCCTGCAAGTCAGAATCTTTATCATACGTTGCTTGTCCAAACAGTCTGTAACAATGCCGCAACATTCCAGGGATCCGAGCTCTATGGGATACTATGACTAAGGATTTTATAGGATAGAATAGGATAGGATAGGATATGAGGGTACGGATAGGAGGCACTATTGACGCACTATGTTTTTGTACACAAACTCTCTCTTTAGCTCTCCACCACACAGAAGAACATGACACCATCTAAAATTCATCATATAGATCCATAATCTACATCGCCATTGACGTTTTATTGCACCTTTTTGTATCGAAGTCCTTGTGAGTGAGCAGCCTTAAAGTATGTGTGGTTTTACGACTCTGAACGAGGCTCTTAACCTGTTGGGCAATCATGTCCCCGCTTGTCGAAAAACTGACACATTCCATATATTGTGCAAATGCTTAATCCCATTTGCTGGATCTAAATAAAGCGGCCCCCCATGACGTTATTTAGATGCAATGTCCTTCTTTCAGTTGAAAAATGTGATTAACGTGTTCTCACAGGAATTGAGTGGGAAATCACACAAAAAATGGAAGTCTGTGTTCCAGTCACTTGCTGACACACGTAAAATGCTATTGTTTGCCACGGGCTTAGGCAAGAGTGATTCCACAAAATATATCACAAAAAAAATGTTTTAGTGTGATATCCAACAAAATATTCCTGTGAAGAACTAAATATGCTGCAACTGCAACATGCGTGTTTTCATTAGTCACAGTAAAGAAGTCCTGAAGTCATTGAAATGATTCAGTTAAAAAAAGTGTACTTTTGTATAAATTACGGTTGTCAAAAATAGCACGTTAACGACGGTAACTAATTTATTTAATTACAATTTTACGTACAATTTTTAGCGTCATTAATGCATGCGCATCATGTCAAGCCACACCTCTGTTACGATGGCAGACGGAGCCACAATAGAGTCACACAGAGTCTACTCCTACATACATATATACATGTATCTCCAACTCACAAACACGTTTCTAGTCAGTTCATCCTGGTAAGGACACTTAGACAGCGAGGTGCATTCATTGACACTCCGAAAATCACTACAATGTCTTTATTATGCGTGTAAGCATAAACAGAAAGACAAAGAAAAACAGAAAGTAGATATTCTTATCTCTCACCAACGTAACTCTTACTGCGGAAGTACAATTTGTTGCATTGAAGTGTGCTCGGAAATCACACTCAAAATATGCAAATTCAGCTTAAGTTACGTAGCATCTTTGAATGCAACTACTTATTGCTCATAACACGGTTAAAGCGTGATTGAAATGTTCTGATGCTATGAGCAAATAGACTTTCGGGCATGTGTGACATCTTTTGTCTTGATTAAAATGTTCATTTGGAACTGTTAATACATACAAATCAGGGGTGGCCACTGATTTCCGTGAAATATGCCTGTCAACGCTGATCACAAAAGCCGATCACCTGTGGCTAGCATTATTGCAGTCCGCAGCCATCCTTTCGTGCAATGTAGTGTCTTGCTGTCTTGTCAATCCATCCATCCATCCATTTTCTAAGCCGCTTCTCCTCATTAAGGTCGCTTTCTCACGTTCCTGGAAGTTCCACCAATGTACTCTCACGTCCAAAGTCTCCTTAAAGAAGGCGTCTCATCCTCTGGAAGTTTGACCAGTGACATGTTCTCTTCAAAAAGTCTGTTTTTGTATCATATAGCCAGTAGCAGGGGTGGAGCCAGGAATTCTGGGTCCCATGAAAAAAATCAAGTTGTCCCCCTGTATTAATTAATTAATTACTAATTTTATTTGTAATTAACTATTTTTTGGGTCCCCTAGCAGTCAAAGGACCTTGGAATTGTCCTGACTTTTCCCGTTTGTACGGCACCCCTGGCCAATAGAACTCATTATAAATATGTTGAAAAATTCATAATTAATCCATGTGATCAGTATTGGTATCGGCTGATTTCAGTCCTGGATGATCGTTATCAGAAATAATAATAAAATAAAACCTTGATCTGAGCATCCCTAATGCAAATACAGACCTGATCAAAATCTTATGACTGATCAAAATCTTATGAAAAATTGCTAGAATTTGCATTTTACATATTTGGATGTTAATGAGGTTTTAAGTAGAGCTACAATATGCAAAAGCAAGAAGGGGGAGTGAGACAAAAACATTTGAGACTTGTAACTTAAACAAACAAACGAAAAAATTGAAATAGGTAGTTTATTGCCTGATCAAAAGTTTATATAAAATAAAAAAATATAAAAGCCAAAATCTGGTCAAAATGTCCATTTTCTGTCAGGCATTCACACTGTCATGCCCTCCTGATGGCTAAAGCTAAGAAGCTTTCTCTTTTTGAACGTGGTCGGATTGTGGAGCTGCATAAGCAAGGCCTCTCGCAGCGTGCCATTGCTGCTGAGGTTGGGTGCAGTAAATCAGTCATTCTACATTTTTTGAAAGATCCTGAGCATTATGGAACAAAAAAGTCAAGTGGTAAAAGAATGACACCTGTGCTGAGACAGAGGATCCGATTGGCTGTCCATCAAGACACAGGGCGGTCTTCCACCCACATTAAGGCCCTTACTGGTGCCGACAGCACCAGTAAGGCATCAGACGGCATCTGCGGGAAAAGGGTTTAAAAAACAAAAAAGAAATTCAAAGACCTCGTCTCCTTCAACGCCACAAAACGCCCTGTTTAGACTTTGCCAGGGAGCATCAAACATGGGACACTGAAAGGTGGAAAAAAGTTTTATTCTCTGATAAGAAAAAATGTAACCTTGACGGTCCAGATGGCTTCCAACGTTACTGGCATGACAAGGAGATCCCACCTCAGATGTTTTCTAACTGGCACAGTGAAGGGAGGTCTATCATGATCTGGGGTGCTTTTTCATTCAGTGAAACAAGCTTCAGGTGGTGCGGGGTCGTCAAACGGCGGCCGCTTACGTGCAGATGTTGCAGTGGGAATCCCTCATGACTGAGGGCCCTTGTCTGTGTGGTAACAGCTGGGTTTTTCAACAGGACAACGCTGCAGTTCACAATGCTCGCTTGACCAAAGACTTCTTCAGGGAGAATAACATCATTCTTTTGGACCATCCTGCATGTTCCCCTCATTTAAATCCCATAAAGAACATTTGGGGATGGATGGCAAGGGAAGTTTATAAAAATGGCCATCAGTTCCAGACAGTTGATGCCCTTGGTGAAGCCATCTTCAGCGCTTGGAGCAATGTTCCCACTAGCCTCCTGGAAACACTCGCATCAAGCATGCCCAAACCCATTTTTGAAGTGATTAGCAAGAACGGTGGAACTACTCATTACTGAGTCCTACTGAGAACATTTTTTGTTCTGGTTTGGAGAGTTTTTTGTTCTTTTTTGAGCGATGGTCTTCAACTTTTGATCAGCTGATAAACAGCCTATTTCAGTTTAATTGTTGTTTTCAATAAATGACTTTTTCAAAGTGTTTTTTGTCTCACTCCCCCTTCTTGTTTTTGCATATTGTAGCTCTACTTAAAACCTCATGAAGATCCAAATGTGCAAAATGCAAATTTTAGCAATTTTTCAACTGGTTTTAAGATTTTCATCAGGAGTGTATATATAATTCTGTCCTGTCATTTATCTTTCTGTTCATAAAATACAGCAAAAATTGGTATATTTCAGACACAGGGACAAATGGCAATTAATTATGATAAATGAATTTGAAAACTGTGATGAATTTCATTGAAATTTGTAATCATTTTACAGCCCTAGTGTAAATGCCACATTTCCCAAGATTCCTGTTGTGATAATCCTGAGACTGGCCCAACAATGTCAAGCTTGTTATAAGGCGTTAAAAGCTGAAAATGATTACGTTTTTGTTGCGACATGAAACATGGGATGATGACACGACTCTATGCCGTTTTTTTTCCCCACTTTGCTTAAGCGTCTTAACGTTCAAGAGGGCGCAGAGACTTGAACTTGGAGAGCGTTTGCCCTTTGAATCACCTCATCCATTCAACTCTATTTGAATATCTTGATTGTTTCACATTCCCAGTCTATTACAGTGCAACATTTTTCAGACAGCCCGGGCGTGTTGTGGAATGTTAAATAACTGTGCCAAGGCGTAGCTTGACGGTGAGCGACAAGGGGAGTGGTCCTTCTCTACATTCTACATTCATTTATGCAAGGCTCCGACCACATAGCAATGACATGGATCATCAGATACCTTCCAAACAGATCTTTCATAAGCATAAGGTTCAGAACACATAACAATGATGTGTAACAGCAGTTCTCCTGACTATACATGTGTTTCTAGTTTTTACACTTATAATAATAATAATAATAATAGTACAATACACTTATTGTACTATTATTATAATTATAATATACTAATATTAGGGGTGTCACGAGACACCCAACTCACAAGACAAGATGATGCGTTCCTGTTGATGCTCATTATTAATATTTCCATATGGGGGTTGTGGCAATCATCTTTTTTCCTCCTAATTTCTAGTACATTACCTAGCATTGCTCCTCACGAGTCTCCCTTGCTGCACTGTGCACTGTATGTGTGTATATGCTACCAGCCCTGCCTCCCCCCACACAGAGACAAAGGGACTGTATGACTGACAAGAGGTCTCACTCCGTTGTTCTATGGACCACTGTTGTTCTATGAAGCATCTAGGCGCTGAACCAATGCACAGAGTGAATACTCTTCCTGCCTTCATTTATTTCGTTATTGTCACGAGGCATTTTTCCTGAACAAGAAATCGTGTCACATTTTAATCTTGCGAGACTTTGTGACACCCCTAACTACTATTATTCAATACTGAGTCATATAATTTCACCCTTTCGGGGGTCCTTTAACCCCCAAAACACTTGATTGATTGATGACATAGATACAGCAAAACTCTGTTTGCATCGTGATGCAATAAAAAAAGCTGACAAAGCGTATTTTTTCTCCTTACTTTATGCCTTTTTTTCAACTTTTGTTGTTGTTGTTTTTTAAAAGTTTTTTATTTATATTTGTTTTGGTTTCAGGTGTCATTTCTGGAGTATTTGTGCCATTTCTCGTGTGTGCGTAGGGGGTTGGGTGGCGGGGTTGTTGGTTTTCTGTTTAATATTCTCATATGGTGTGTTCATTTTTTATTTAATTTGGAATATATGACGCTCAAGTTAGCTTCCGATTCGATTTAAGGTGGAATTCACTTATTCAACATCTAGATCACATTAGGCCTGGTCCAGTTAAAAAAACACTGTACCTAGACGTCGCAGATCTGGACACAGTGAGACATTTATCCTATTTGTGAAGATAGGAAAGCTACACCTAGTGTTAACTTTTCCACCTCATAAACAAAAACACGGCGGCAGCTCCATTATGCTAGTAGCTAGCCGGTGTGTTGTGGCCAGGTGTAACTACGCCAGTAATGTAGCTCTTGGCCGTAACTAGGTTAATAACTATAATAATAACAATGTCGCTGTAGCTTGGTTAATATGCAGGTCACGTTGTGTGAATGGAGCGTTGTTTGTCCTTTTTGGAGGTTTTTTCATGAGGCTTTATAGGTGCGTCCCATTACGTGCATTCTTAGCTGCCTCTTTTTAGCTGTTTTTATATCTTTAGAAGGCACAGAAAAGAGAAAGACGTGTGTTTTCATGTCTCACATAAGGATTGTGGGCAAAATTCCCCAAAAACTGCAGTTTTCTTTAAAGTGAATTCCACCTGAAAGCTGGCAAATCAGAGGCTAAGCCGCTTCCAATTGCCCCTGGGCCGCACTTTGGACACCCCTGATGTAGATCACTGGTTGTCTCACCTGGAATGCATCCGTCCTGAATGTGGGAAAATGAGGACTTCTGTGTTTGTCCTGCTAAATGTGCCACTGCTGTGGTTGGCAGACACCTGTTGTTTCCATATGGCCGCGGTAATCTGCAGGGGCTGGTCATTTGTCATCATCCTCCTCCTCCTCTGCATCCTCTGCATCCTCACCGCCACGCACAGACACACAAAAGGCTTGTTGTGTAACTAATTGAGGGCTTTGCAGTAGTGGAGGGCAAATACGCTTTAGCCTAAGAGTTGCGCGGTGTTAAGACATTCCAGCACGGATTGGGGCGACGGAATAGAGAAGAGGGTGTTGGCTTTACATAATAAAGTGCATGCTTTTCACGTGAAATGTCCCTTTAAAAAGCCGGCGTCCTCCAATCAGGCCGAGGCACAATCGTAAACAGGCGGACAGCGAGGAGAGAAGTGTGCGTGAGTGTGTTGTGACAATCGGCTCCAAGGATGGTCTCGTCGTATCCTTTACCGGAGGGCTTCTCCGACTTTGATGTGTTCTCCCTGGGATCGTGTCTACTTGTCGAGGGTGAGTCTTTTGCGCATGGAATTCACCGCAGGCTGCGTCCTTTCTCACTCTCTCCAACTACATATATATGTATTTATATAGGCGTGTTTACTTGTCATTTGACACCATTCATTCCATCATGGTCTATTTTTGCATTGTGCGCAATGGCGAGTCCGTTCATCTCCGCAAATGTCCTCCTTCCTCCTCCCAGGTCTGCTGGGCTTCTTCCTGAACGCGGTCACCATCGCAGCTTTCCTCAAAGTGAGGGAGCTGAGGACCCCCAGCAATTTCCTCGTCTTCAGTTTGGCCATGGCCGACATGGGCATCTCTATGAATGCCACAGTGGCCGCGTTCTCCAGCTTCCTCAGGTGAGTGATGCAGCAAAGCTCTGACCACGCCCACACGCCCAAGCTATCTCATTATTTACATTTGGGAGTCATAAATGAACACACAGGGAGGATTTTGTTGAAGAACGGAAATAGCAAAAACAAATGACTCGAATAATGGCACTGAACACGGCACTTCTAAAGCAAATTGCACTCTGTTTGTTTCCGCGCAACATTTCTTCAAACTTTTTTTGCACGTTTAATCATGACAGACATGCCAACCGAATTTCACGTCGATTCGGGAAAGCTTACTTTCCAGGGGACAACAGCGACACGTGCCTGCCAAATTTGTCAGTGAGGCGTTTGTAAGTACCTCAAAGTGGCAGAATAATAAGCACTGCAATTTGCGATGCAACAAATCCATTTGGTTCCGTTTTTGAGTCCATTAAAGCTACCGAACAACGCGATTTGTTTTTATAAATGCCGAGAAGCAATTTTGCTATGCAATTAAAAAAAAATTAACTCCAAGATTTCCTTTTGATCAAAAAAGAAAATGATTTATATTTTTATTTTTAAAAAATTGTATGTATTTCCGACTTATATTAAAAATATTTGTTTTATCAGAGAAAAAATAAAAGTCAATTTTGTTTGGTTTTGGTACAAAAAGAAACATTTGGAGCTGCATATAGCTTTAAAAAATAGATTTCAAAAATTTAAAATATAAATGTAATAACATTTTAAAAAGTATTTAATATATTTTATTATTAATTATTATTATTAATATGTGGAATATTATTTTATATATTTCGAAAAATATGTATTACATTGAAATTAATATAAATACATTTTGAATCAAAAAATGCAAGAGTTATCCGGTAATAAAAAAACATGTAAATCATTTTTTTTATTTAAAACATGCAAAATGTGCAACTACATACAGCTCCAAAACATATGTTATAAATAGCAAAATGTATTTTTATTAAAAAAAATATTGGAGATTGAATGTATTTCCAATTTATATTAAAATACAAACATTTGTTTCATCAGAGAAAAAAATAAAAGTCAATTTTGTCTGGTTCTGGTATAAAAAGGAACATTTGCAGATGCATATAGCTTTAAAAAAATGTAAAAATGTAAAAGATATTTGTAATAACATTTAAAAAATAAAATATGTGTTCAAAATAATTTTTAAAAAATATTTATTATGTTTAAACAGACATAAATCTGTTTTTCATCCAAAAGTTTTATCCAGTTTATCCATTTAAAAAAAAGGAAATAGTTTTCATTGATTTGTAATTGAAAAATTAAAAAAATGCAAAAAGTGCCAATGCATAGAGCTCCAAAACATATGTTATAAAATAGGAAAACATTATTTATTATTAAAAAAGTTGGTGTGTTTTTGATTCAATAGAAAAAAACTCCAGACATACCTACACACTACTAATGTTTAGCTACGCTGTGTGCTGCATTCCTCCAGAGGAAGAGTGTTAAATCAATAGCAATCAATGCTGCAGAGTGTGTTGGGGGGGCTGTCTCAATAATAGCAATGTAATAAAGTGCAAAGCAGAGGATTTCCATGCTGTAATCGGGGGCTGTCTTCCATTGTCATCACAGCAGGGATTATGAAGGAGAGGCCTGGTGGCGTTTCATTTATCTCTCTCTTCCAATGATTGAATGGTTTCTACCCACCCCTCCAGGTACTGGCCTTATGGCTCTGAGGGATGTCAAACTCACGGCTTCCAGGGTTTTGTGACGGCTCTCGCAAGCATCCACTTCATCGCTGCCATCGCTTGGGATAGATACCACCAGTACTGCACCAGTGAGTCAAACGTCTGTTCCGGGAAATTCTAAGACAAATCATGTTATTATTATTGGATAGAACCTCGGTCCTGTGTCATTATGGATCATAAAATTATATTTTGACCGGCCTAGGGACAAAGCTGCAGTGGAGCAGCGCCATCACTCTGGTCATCTTCATCTGGATCTTCACCGCCTTCTGGTCCGCCATGCCTCTCATCGGCTGGGGGGAGTACGACTACGAGCCCCTCAGGACCTGCTGCACTCTGGACTACAGCAAGGGAGACAGGTACTGTTTAAACCCTAGTTACTTCGAGGGTACAAGACCACACTTCTTCTAAGTGTGCGCACCTTCAGCCTGACTATTCTGTTTAAAGGGTTAATCTCTCCCACTGAGGTTGACACTTCTAAGTCAGTGGCGAGGCAACAGCCTGTGTAGAGGCAACCCTGTTATGTCCAGATCACGCACAATATCCATCCATCCATCCATCCATCCATCCATCCATCCATCCATCCATCCATCCATCCATCCATCCATCCATCCATCCATCCATCCATCCATCCATCTTCTACCGCTTATCCGAGGTCGGGTCTAAGCAGGGACTCCCAGACTTCCCTCTCCTCGGCTACTTTGTCCAGCTCCTTTCAGTGGATCCCAGGCCAGTTGAGAGACACTGTCTCTCCAACGTGTCCCAGGTCTTCCTTGAGGCTTCCTACCGGTCGGACTTGCCCTGACTTCCCCAAGGAGGCGTCTGGGAGGCACCCTTACCTGAGCCACCTCATTTGGCTCCTCTCAATACGGAGAAGCAGCGGTTCTACTCTGAGTTTCTCCCGGATGACAGTTCTTCTCACCTTATTTCTAAGGGAGAGCCCAGCCACCCTATGGAGAAAACTCATTTCGGCTGCTTGCACAACAAGCTTGTCTTTTTCGGTCACTACCCAAAGCCCATGAACGTAGGTGAGAGTAGGAACCTAGATTGACTGGTAAATTGAGAACTTTGCCTTTTGGCTCAGCTCCCTCTTCACCACAACGGACTGATGCAGAGTCTGCATCACTGCAGACGCTGCACCATTCTGCCTGTCCATCTCACATTCACATTCCATCCTTCCCTCACTCGTGAACAAGACCCCGAGGTACTTTGTAAGACCGTTTGTAAGACTCTTATGCATTTATGTTGGGATTCTAAGCTTTCATCCTCTGTCAACATAGGAACTACGTCTCCTACTTGATCCCCATGAGCGTCTTCAACATGGCCATCCAGGTGTTTGTTGTCATGTCCTCCTACCAGTCCATCGCACAGAAGTTCAAGAAGACCGGAAACCCTAAAGTGAGTTTAAAAAAACAAACATAAATCACATGTCAAAACATGAGAATAATCCAACAAATCTGCCTTTACAAAGATGATAATACTGAAAGTCAGAAAAATATGATGAACAAATGTTTATTTTTACATGTTATGAGCATTTGGGGGTTTTATTATTTTGTTTAATGGCTTTGTGGGCTGGATTTAACTCTGTTGCGGACCGTTTACGACCCATGGGAAGCAAGTTACCCCACCGTTGGTGTTATTAGTTTTCATTTATTAGTAATTGATAAATACAATGTATTACATTTGTTTTAAAAAAGTAATTACAAAATACATTTTTATTACATTGATAATAATATTAGTTTATTAAGAATAATGCCATTTTTATCCTGAGAGAGACAGTATGGCATGGCTAATGATGTCAGTGTTATTTGAAAAGGAGGCACTGTTCAAATTCTAATGATGTAATATTGGATTGGCTCTCCAATGTGCACCAATATGCAGGTATACCTAATAAAATGGGAGCATTACCTGTAGCGCAAAAAATGACCAAGTCCCAAACATCTATGTCCTACTACAAACATAGAAATTCTATAGAGTATACTTACTATATTTATAAATATGAGTATTTATGTACGTTGTACATGTATATGAGGGGTGCACACACCTTTTCAGCATGCATACAAGTCCACGTGATCTCTAACTATATAACATATAAGAAATATATCAAATCTAACCGCTAAACTTGGAAACTTCTGTCTTAAATACTAATGATTAGTATTTCACATTCACCGTTTCAAAGATTCCAGGTCATCAAAATAGTTGATATCACTCAACAATTCACAATTCAATTCATTACGGCAATAAAGATTCCTCAGTAGTTGTGTACATAGCCTGAGTAGCGCTAATATGTCAGTCAAAATAGCTACGTAGCGTTCATTAGACACACAGTTCACGTATTACATCCAGTTAGCATTTGATATCAAACATTACAGATATGCAAGAAATAAAGATTATTATGCAAAAGACAATGCAGCCGCAGTCAAGGCAACATATTCAAAAGGCTTCAGCAACGGGCACAATTCATCATGAAATAATAGTTTAACATGCGGACGAGTAGAAAACATTCATCTCTATAGCGGAGTTCAGGACAACAAGCAGCGCCATCGAACAATTCCCTTTTTTTCCACATAACTCGCCGCTACAAGTGAATCATCTTACCGCTGACTTAGTTCATCCGTAATTGGAATAATAAAGATGAAAGTTGCATTTGCGTGTGTAGCTTGAAACGTCTGTTCACCACTTAATCTTTAGCAGCAGCCAATCAGGAGGCGAGCTTAATGTCAGCTTACTGATGTCATATGACATCTACAAAGTGACGTTTATGCGTTAATCGACCCACACATGGGCACCCCTGCTGTAGCCTGTATGTCTCACATTATTACACACATTATTTTGTTTGTTAAATGCTTCATAAACTGGTCCTAGATACGTAGCAAGCAAAAGCTCTCCGCCGACTACTTTCCGCCATTGGTAAGTTCTAAAAAGTAGTTGCGCTGGAACTATGTTCATTTTCATTTGGTATACAGTAAGGTGCAAATTGAAAAGGTCACGTGATGATTGTGACGCACGTGATGCTATTTGGAAATTCATTGGGAATATGTTGTCATTCCTGAGGCACAAATCCATTCGATGCTCACGCTATGATTTTCCCGCTTTGATGTGGCCCGTTGGAAAGAATCGCAGGAATTCTCCCTCATCCGGGCCGAGACGTACATTCCGAGGGGGTGGGATGCTGTGACCTATGTAGGTCATCCGCATATGACCCAGCGCTTCTATTTGCAATGAGGACAGGAGCTGGCGGTCCATGGAAAAGACCCTTCGGGATGTGGCGTGTGGAAGGGGGATGGGGGTCGGTTAAGTCGGGTTGCGTAAGCTCGTTAGTAGCGAGTTGTGTAGTGGGAGCACTTTCATTCTAAACACAAACATTGCCATTGTGTAGCAAGTACAAAGCTTAAGGCCCCGTCCCGCATCACTGGCTCCGTATCGAGGTGGACCTTACGTATTTAAACAATTTCTGATGGCGAGCTCTGGATAGCGATTGGTGGTTCTCGTACGTTCCTCTGGCATTTTCTTTTGCCCTTTTCAGTGTTGCTCGAGCGGAATCTTATTGCGCTTTTAGACTTTTATGGCTGTCAGGAAGGACAGCTCGTCCTCCTCCAGCCATGGAACTCACCATACGCAACATTTTCACAACAGTATCAAAATATATGAATAAAAATGAATGTTTTCACAGCCATGACGTGTTATATACCTGAGAAGTCATGCCCTCGCTCCTGCAGGACACTGCGTCGCTAATGACACATGTGCAAGCACCTTACGCCAACATAATAGTATTCCAAGATAAAAGTCATCCCAATAATAGTATTCCAGTATAATAGTACTTCTAAATAATAGTATTTCAAGATAATAGTACTCCGAATAATAGTATTTTAATATAATAGTCCTGCAAATAATAGTATTCCAAGATAATAGTACTCCTAGTAATAGTATTCCAATATAACAGCACTCCAAATAATAGTATTACAAGATAATAGCGCTGCGAAAAATAGTATTACACAATAATAGCACTCATAATAATAGTTTTCCAATATAATAGTACTGCCAATAATAGCATTCCAAGACAGTACTACTCCAAATAATAGTATTACAAGATAATAGCGCTGCGAAAAATAGTATTACACAATAATAGCACTCATAATAATAGTTTTCCAATATAATAGTACTGCCAATAATAGTATTACAAGATAATAGCGCTGCGAAAAATAGTATTACACAATAATAGCACTCATAATAATAGTTTTCCAATATAATAGTACTGCCAATAATAGCATTCCAAGACAGTACTACTCCAAATAATAGTATTACAAGATAATAGCGCTGCGAAAAATAGTATTACACAATAATAGCACTCATAATAATAGTTTTCCAATATAATAGTACTGCCAATAATAGTATTACAAGATAATAGCACTGTGAAAAATAGTATTACACAATAATAGTACTCATAATAATAGTTTTCCAATATAATAGTACTCCAAATAATAGTATTCCAAGATTAAAGTCATCCGAATAATAGTATTCCGATATAATAGTACTGCCAATAATAGCATTCCAAAACAGTAGTACTCCAAATAATAGTATTTCAAGATAATAGTACTTCAAATAATAGTATTCCACGATAATAGTATTCGGAATAATAGTATTCCAAGATAAGATCATAATCGTCCAAATAATAGTATTTCAAGATCATAGTACACTGAATGATAGCATTCCAAGATAGTAGTACTCCAAATAATAGTATTTCAAGGTAATAGTACTGCGGATAATAGTATTCCAAGATAATAGTACTCCAAAAAATAGTATTCCACGGTAATAGTACTCAGAATAATATTCCATGACAATAGTACTGTGAATAATAGTTTTCCAAGATAATAGTACACTGAATGATAGTATTCCAAGATAGTAGGACTCCGAATAATAGTATTTAAAGGTAATAGTACTGCAAATAATAGTAAAAGTGATCCAAGTAATAGTATTCCAGGATAAATGATCCAATTAATTAAATTCATTAAATCCAATTATTTTGGATCATTTGCTAACTGATAATCGCATTCAGAAAACAGAAAAAGCAATGTTGCCTACAGCCGCACCTGTTAATGTCAATGTTTTTTAACCCGGTGCTCATGAGAGGCCCCGGCGGTCATATGCAGGAACATAAAGACACGTAGTCTATAGGGGCTTAATCCGGCGCTTAGTGTGCTACCCTGTGCTTCACTGTGCTATCTTGGATGACTTGGATTACTCGCTACTTGAATGAATGAATGAATGAATGAATCCTTTCACACTGCCTGGAAAAATCTTTGTCACGTGTCAGTGTTCTGTGTGAACCACACCCACAAATTGTCTATATAAAGTCGAAAGTAGAATAAAAAACATTTTTTTGTTATGTGTAAAAGGTTCAGATGAATAAATACCATATCTATTTTTAGGACTCTGATGCTCCAATTTTGCGGCATCTCTGTCTGCAAGTGTTTATATGCTGCTTATTTATTGTTTATGATGTTGTTTATTACTTCTTAGATAAGCGCACATAATTGTGGCAATATGCTGCCTTGTTGGTTTCTTTATAAAAGGCACAGGCGAATAAAAGGCCGGATGTACTTTTAAGGCCCCGACGCGCCAATTTTGCTGCATCTCTGTGTGAAAGTGGCCAATATTGCTATGTTTACTAAGGGGTCTGTTTGTAGATTCTAAAGCAAGGGTGTCCAAAGTGGGGCCCAGGGGCCATTTGCGGCCTGTGGCTGTTTTTTTTTTTGATTGGCCTGCGGCACGTACTACAAATTTAACTTTACAAATGTAACCTTTTGAAAAAAAACAGCAAAAATGGAAAAATCTGCACTAAATGTACAAGAGTAAAGTCAAAATTGTTATAATCAAGAATAACGTCGTAATATGATGAGGAAAAATAATGTAATTTTAGTAGCATTAAGCTGAAATATTATTTAATATAATGAAATATTATTATTTTTTAAAGCTGTAATATTATGAGAAACAAACAACACAAACAAACAAATAAAGTTGTAATATTTGGAAAATTAGGTAATGCATAAAGTTATAATAAAGTTATGTAATGAGCATAAAGTCCAAACATTATGGGAATAAAGTTTAAAAAAAAAGAAAATTTATAAGAAGAAAGTTGAAATAGTTGAAAAAAAAACACAGAAGAAATTAAAATAAACTAGCTGTCATTTTATGAGAATAATGTCAGAATATTAAGAGAAAAAAGTCGTATTCCAAAGAGAAAAAAGTCACAATTTTGTTTTTGTAGCCTATGAGAAAAATAATAGTAATTTTTAGAAAATTAGGTTGGGGAAAAGTCCTAATATAGAAAGTCAAAATATTATGAAAACAAAGTCATAAGGAAGAAAACGAGAAGAAAATTTACAAAGATTATTTAGGAACAAATTTTAAATATATGGAAGATAAAAAAAAACAAAAAACAAAATAGTTGTAATTTTTAGAAAATTTGTTTCTGGAAAAAGTTATAATATTATGGAAATAAAGTCAAAATATTATGAGAACAAAGTCATAATATTATGGGAAGAAAATGTTCAAAGAATATTAAATATCTGGAAGATAAAAAAAAACAGCAAAAAATGTAAAAATGTGCAGTCATTTTACAAGATTAAAATCTAACAAGAAAAGGTTGTAATTTTAAAAGAATAACATCAAAATATTATGAGGAAAAATAATGTCATTTTAGTAGCATAAAGTTGAAATATTAAAGAAAAATTGTATTTTTGAAAGCTGTAATGTTATGAAAAATATACAACACAAGGAATAAAGTTGTAACATTTGGGAAATTAGGTCATGGAAAAAAACTATAATGTTACCAGAATAAAGTTGAAATATTATGGGAATAAAGTCGTAATTGCAAAAGGAAAATTTGTAAGAAGACATTTGAAATAGTTGGAAAAACCCCAGAAGAAATTATTTTTAAAAAAGCTGTCATTTTATGAGAATAAAGTCAAAACATGAAGAAAAAAAATGAGTAAAAAGTCACAATTTTATGAGCACAAACTTGTAATATGAGGAAAAATGTCATTTGAGTAGCAGAGTTGAAATACAAAAACAATTTGTTGTCGTAGAAACAAACAAAACAAAACAAGTTGTAATTTGCAGAATTTTTTTATTATCATAATGATTATATTTTTCTATAATTATTTCTTTCGTTATTGCTTCATCCTGCGTTTTGCCTGCTTTGCCTTTCTGTTCTCTCGCACCTCTCGATTGGTGTTTTGGATTGTTTAGCTCAGCAGGTTGCATGAGTCGGCGTCAGAGCGTTGCTGTGGGTTCCTTGACGGAGTGTGAGTGTTACTGCTCTTTGTAGCCGGATCCCTGCCCTGCTCTGCTACAGTTATTACAAATATACTCTTACCTGCATGAGGGTCCTGCTCTCTGAATTCTGGGTCGTCGCCACGACACCACAATGCCAAGACGTGATAAGCTGTCTCTTGTGCCCCTGCAGCTGAGAAATTGCATTTGAGCAATGTGGTGTAAACAAAGAATAATCGGAGTGTAAGGGTGACTATAGGGGTGTTATTTCATGTCTACAGGGCTCCAATGATGTAAACATCATATTTAGAAAGTTGGAACCAATTAATGACAGTAAACGAGGGATGACTATACTACCACGCTTCCTAAGGTTTCCTTTTGCGATGCTGGCCACAGGATGAGACCTTTAACTGGTTATTGATGATTTATTACCACAAAGTAGTCAAAGTAGGCTATGTGATTCTGTGTTGTGTCTTCCCCTTAGTTCAACCCCAACACTCCTCTTAAGACCATGCTGCTGTGCTGGGGTCCCTACGGCCTGCTGGCTTTCTACGCCGCCGTGGAGAACGCCAACCTGGTCTCACCCAAGCTCAGGATGGTGAGAGCACCCAGCATGGTCACACACACACACGCACCCCCCTACCTCCCCACACACACCTCATCAATCAGCCACGAATACGTATGGTCTAAATCCGCACCTATTTGACGTTTAGTCATGCTTCTTCAGCGCTTTACAGCTCTAATAGCTATCCTTTCCCTCCGCACGTGTCCCACAGATAGCCCCCATCCTGGCCAAGACCTCCCCCACCTTCAACGTTTTCCTGTACGCTTTGGGAAATGAGAACTACAGAGGAGGCATCTGGCAGTTCCTCACCGGGGAGAAGATTGAAGTGCCTCAAATTGACAACAAATCCAAATAAACTAAGCATTGCAATGTCACACATCCATTTCGCTTCTGGTAGTGCTTTCTCACGCAGGTACATTCTGTGTGTGTGTGTGTATGTGTGTGTATATGTTTGCGTGGTGACGTGTCCTAGTTTCTCCTCCGTTGTCATTTTAATTACCTCAAATATCATAGACACCAAATAGTGTTAGTGTACTTCCCTGTAAAAACATAAATGTATTAAAACAATGGTTGCTATTCAGGAGTATTACAATCACGTTGAAGAGAAAAAACATTAAGATGAATGTATACAAGTTTCTAAAGGTACAACAATAAATTCATAGTATTATAAGAATAAATCACATTTTGAAGTGATAATATTATGTCATAACTAGGGATGCTCTGATCGATCGGCCACCGATTAGTATCGGCCTAAAAAACATGTGACGCATGTGCCAATAAATGGTCTCAAAAACGGATCGGCGTGCGGCATGTGTGCTGTGTCACGTAGGGTTGCCAACACCCGTATGGGGCCAACAGGGGACGCACTTTGTCCCGTATTGCCGTGACAATCAACACTAGTCTGTAAAACCTCAATGTTTGATCACTCCCTTATCAACCCTATTGCTGTTTGACTTTTATTTCATCTTTGTTTAGATGCTTTGCCTAGCTGTCACTGGTGGCAGCTACCTAGCTAGCTAGCTAGCTAGCTGGAGTTATCTGCCTACCTTCTGGTCTTGTGACTTTTTAACCACAGTGACATTTTGTTTTTAAAACAAACAAGCAATGCAGTTAGTTGGGAGCTCGTTTTTGTCCCATGGGGAAGTGGCTATCACGTTCATGGGGTACGTACTAACTTTTTCAAGGGTCACTGAACAATTTTGCTGTCTTGTTGTCATTACTAATTCTGTCTTGCCCTCCAAACACTATTTGTGTAGTTGTTGAATGAACATAAACACATAGTGTGTCCAGCCTTATGGTGATACTACCACGGGGGTCTGGTCTCTTTTGAGCAGCTCATCAAAGAGTTTTGTCAACGTTTTTTGTTATAACTGTTGAATTCAGACTTTATGCCTTTATATAATGACAAATGAGCACAAAATAGCATAAAGATGATGGCCACACTGCTTGAGTGGAGATGTGCTTGGTAAATAAAGTAGTGCACAATTGAAATGTTGGCAGTCATAAATAAAACACAAATAGTTGACAGCTGTAATAGTGATGACAGTTGGACACCCCTGCAGCCCGGACACTCAGTTTATTCTCTTTTAAGTTAAGCCGGACACATTTCTATGTGATAAAGATATTTATTTATATTATTTTATTGTGTCCATTTTGATATCTTGAGCTGAAAAAGAACAATTTATTTCCCATGTATTCGCAATACTCCAAAATATGCATCAAATTAAATTCAGGTTTATGTCAAATAGTTTCACAAAAATAAAGGTAAAAACAACAACAACCCCCCCCCCCAAAAGTTTATTTTTTCAATAATTAACTATTTACCAGGGGCCCTTGGAATTGTCCGACACCGTGGCCAATAGTACCTGTCATAAATACATTGAAAAATGTACAGTTAATTCATGTGACCGGTATCGGCCGATCTCACTCGGCAGCATAAAACCCTGATCGGAGCATCCCTAGTCGTAACATTACGGGGAAAAGTTGTAATGTTGTAACATTTTGTGCAGGAAAATTCATAAGAATAAAGGCCAAATTTTAACAAGAAAATATGAAAATCTCTACTTATCATTATTATAATAAATTCATATTTGTTTATTTGTTTAATATTGAGTCTTTATTTTTTCCCCATAATACTCCAACTTTATCTTCATGGTATTCAAACTTTACTGTCATTAAATTACGTTTTTTGGTGATATTTTGACTAAATTCTCTTTGTTTTTTTAAATGATTGTAATGTCACACCATTATTTTCATTAAAATTGTATTCTTTTTCAGAATATTACTGTCATAAAAGTCCATGTATCCATGCATTTTCTTCTGCTTATCCGGGTCCGGGTCGCAGGGGCAGAAGTCCAGACTTCCTGGTCTTCAGCCACCTCTTCCAGTTCCACTGTGAGGACACCAAGGCTTTCCCAGGCCAGCTGTGAGACATAATCCTCCAGCATGTCTTAGGTCTGCCCCAGGGCCTTCTCTCGGCTCGGCATGGGTTAGGGTTCTCATAAAAGTATGATCTTTAATTACGAGAATAATGTCTAAATATTAGTGTAATATGGTCATGACATTTTGTTTTTCTCCTATTAAAATTACAACTCGTAATATTTCAACTTTATTCTTTAATAATGATGAGAACAAACCCACGAAAAGCAGCAGGCCCAGACAACATCTCAGGCCGTGCACTTCGGGTTTGCTCATCAGAGCTAGCTGATGTGCTTGCTGACATATTTAACCTGTCGCTTGCACAAACATCTGTGGACCCTCTACAGTTTGCATACCGCCAGAACCGGTCCACTGATGATGCAGTCAACACTGCCATCCACACAGCCCCCACAAACTCACAGATAAGCTTGGCCTGTCTCCCTCCCTCTGTAACTGGGTGTTTAACTTTCTCACAGGCAGGCCCCAGTCAGTCAGACTCCACAATCGCACATCCAGCTCAAGAATTTTGAGCACTGGGACCCCACAGGGGTGTGTGCTGAGTCCGCTCCTCTACACGCTCTTCACCTACGATTGCGTGGCCTCCCAGAACAACACCAGCATCATTAAATTTGCGGATGACACTACAGTCATCGGACTGATCACTGGTGGTGTTGAAACATCATACAGAAGAGAGGTGGCGGACCTCATAGCTTGGTGTCGTGATAACAATCTCCTTCTCAATACAGATAAGACTAAAGAGATGATCATCGACCCAAGAACAAGGGAAAAGGAGCCGCATAGACCCCTGTTTATTGATGAGACTGAGGTGGAGAGGGTGAAAACCTTCAAGTTCCTTGGCACACACATCAGCGAGGACCTCACCTGGTCTCACAACACCCAACAAATTCTGAAGAAGTCCCAAAGGAGACTGTACTTCCTGAGAAGACTGAGGAAATTTGGCATGTCCACCACAATCCTGAGTTGCTTCTACAGATGCACTATCGAAAGTGTCCTTACCGCCTCCATCACTGTTTGGTACGGTAACTGTACAACACGTGATAGGAAGGCACTCCAGCGGGTGATCAAGACCTCACAGAACATTGTTGGGGCAGCCCTCCCCTCACTGCAAGACATTTATAAAACTAGAGTCCTACGAAGAACACACAACCTCATCAAGGACAGCACACATCCACAACACTCATTATTCACACTCCTACCGTCAGGCAGACGCTACAGGAGTTTGAAGTCCAGGACCACAAGACTGGCAAAGAGCTTTTACCCACAGGCCATCAGGCTTCTCAACGAAGCACTCACACACGCCGCACGCAACACACGCACACACTCATAGCACTTTATTTATTTATTTATTTATTCATTCGTTGGTATTCATGTCTCTTCTGTTGTTGTTGCTTAATTTATTGGTATTTATGTTTCTACTGTTCTTATTCATTTTCTTGTGTTTTTTTTCTATTTTTTGGAGAATGAACAGAACAAGAATGTCATTGCATAGCAGAACTGCCTGTTTTACTGTGCATATGACAATAAAACTCTTGAATGTTGAATCTTGAACCGTATTACCAGGATAAAGCACATCTGTCAACAGTCGAATTTGAAAATGATGGAAATGTTTCAGAACATGATGGAAAATTAAGGAAATTCTGGTCTTTCCATCAGAATTCTCACCAGCTTTTTTTTTTCCTGTGAAAGCTAAAATATGTACAAAAAAAAATAAAAAATACAACATGCTATTAAAATGGGAGGTTTGGTTTGGTTTGGTTTAATTTGATTTGAACATGCATGAGGTTACAATGGACTACATCTCATGGTCGTAGTAGTATTGTCATTTTTTTCTTGTAAAATTGCAGCTTTATAATATCACAACGTTAGTCTTGTAGAGTCTTGTCAGTGTGAGCCTAATATTCCTGGATAAAACACTACTTTACTTTGTTTTCCTGAAAATGATTACTGTCGATATCATTGCCCAAATTTGACCACTTGCAGACCAAATCTTGTGTCAAAGTTCATTTGAAATGCTAGTAATGTTGTTTTTTTAAAAAAAAACACTATTATTTGTATTCATTTGACCATAATTGCTCTCATTTGGTATTCATGTTGTCTCCAACCTCTTTCCATGTTTACCAACAGTTCCAGTAACCCCTCCATTGTGCAACACGTTACTGTGTACGCTGCTGATGTGTGCACTCCGGCTCCAAAAGGTCAGGATTGACAAGTGTGCGCATATCCAGTGTAGAATTTGCGCTAATCCTGGCAAACAAGAAGACTATTCACTTGAATTCACAGCTCCCATGACAAGTGTGAGATTAGTCAGCAGCTCCAGATTATGTCCTCATGCTTCCAGAGTTCTCTAGAACGCTGAAACAAAGTAGGTTTGTTTGAATTCCTATTTAAAGGAAAACTTTTCTTGGAATTTTGCCCATCATCAATAATCTGTGCATTCTAAAGATATAAAACAGATAAAAAAGAGGCAGCTAAGAATGCACGTAATGGGACGCGCCTATTCCGCCTATAAAGCCTTCTAAAAATGCCTCCAAAAAGCGCCAGCAACGCTCCATTTACATAATGTGACCTGCATAATAACCAAGCTACAGCAACATTGTTATTATTATTGTTATTAACATTGTTACACCCAAGAACTACGTTACAGGTGTCGTGACCCCTCGCCACACCACAACAGCTAGCTACTAGCCAAATAAGAAGAACACAGCTACCTTCACCACACACTCGCTCACAATGCCTCAGGCCACTAGCAAAGGTAACGCTACATATTGGAGCTGCCGCCACTGCTGCTGTTTTTGTTTTTGAGTTTGGAAAAGTTAACGCTAGGTGTAGCGTTTCCATGTTGCTATGTCAAATCAATGCTCCCAGGAAAGAAGTGCCACTAATGCTTAAAATGACCAAAATACTGCAAGTATGACATGTTACCATGAATGTACCTGAAACCCATAAAACCTTGTTGGAGGTTTTTGGAGGTGTTTTAATAGCAGGCTTTCTAGGTGTGTCCCATTACGTGCATTAATTAGATGCCTCTTTTTAGGTGTTTTTGATCTTTAGAACACACAGAAAAGAGAACGACGTGGGTTCATGTCTCACAGGATTGTGGATGATGGGCAACATTTTTTTTTTAAAGTGCACTTTTTCTTTAATTCTCCACATATAAACATAGAATCCACATCTATTCATTAATAGAGTCACAATGCTGACTTCATGTATTGATATTGTTGGGACCAGCGACAGTGGTTGGATCCCAGCGCAGAGAGGACAACAAACCAGGTGTAGAGAAAAAATGTAATATAAAAATAGTACTCTAATGGAGTAAGAAAAAAACAAACAAAGTACAACTCAAATAACTGGGCTAAGCCACACAAAAAAAAATCGCCACTGGAAAAGCCAGGCAGGAGAGAAATAGCAAGCAATTTATTGCAAACAAATCAAATAGGCTGTTCATCAGCTGATCAAATGTTTAAGAGCACAGCCCTCAAAAGCCAAAATGTTGGCAAAAATGTGGATTGAATGTGATTTAGTGTCAGGTATTCACACTGTCATCATCTCTTGATGGCAAAGTCAAAAACTCTTTCTCTCTTTGAACGCGGTGGGTTTGTTGAGCTGCATAAGCAAGGCCTCTCCAAGCGCACCATTGCTGCTGAGGTTGGACGCGGTAAGACACTCATTTGAAACTTCTTCAAACATCCTGAGGGTTATGGAACACAAAAGTCACGTAATACACCCAAAAAAATGTCACCGGCCCTGAGCCGGAGGATCCCATTGGCTGTCCGTCAAGACACGGGACCATTCATGGCCCAAATGAAGGTTGTTACTGGTGCCGAGTGCGGTCCAGTAACCACTACGCCATCCCTCATGACTGAAGGCCCTCGTCTGTGTGGTAATGACTGGATTTTTCAACAGGACAACGCTGCACTTCACAAAGGACTTCTTCCAGAGGATAACATCACTCTTTTGGACCTTCCTGCGTGTTCCCCTGATCTAAATCCAATGGAGAACATTTGGGGATGAATAACAAGGGAAGTTTACAAAAATGGACATCAGTTCCAGACAGTGGATGCCCTCCATGAAGCCATCTTCACCACCTGGAGCAACATTCCCACTAGCCTCCTGGAAACACTGGCATCAAGCATGCCCAAACCCATTTTTCATCTGATTAATAAGAATGGCACAGCTGCTCATTACTCACTCCTTTTTTCAACATTAATTTCTATTTTAGGGTTTTTTTGCTCTTAAACTTTTGATCAGCTGATGAACAGCCTATTTCACTTTCATGCTTGTTTGTAATAAATTGCTGACTCAATTTTTTTGTCTCCCTCCCATTTCTTTCTTTTTGTTTGAAGCTCTACCTAGAACCTCCTTTAACATCCAACAGCGCAAAATGTCAATTCTTGCAATTTTTCAACTGGTCTTAACATTTTAATCAGAAGTGTATTCTAGAAATAAAATGATTTGAGGTCCACATAAAAACCCCCAAAATGGAAATCCCCTAGAAAATGGCCCCAACATACCAAAAAGGTTGACAAACTGTGCATCTTTATTTATTATCCTGCCATACTGAAAAAGGATACTGCAAGGGTGTCCAAAGCGTGGCCCCGGAGCAATATTCTGTTTCTTTATTGGCCCGCGACACATTAAAAAATATAATTTAGCAAAAAAAATTGAAAAATCATTTTAGTCATTTTACAAAAATAAAATTGAATATTAAGAGAAATAAATTATAATCTAACAAGAAAAAGTCGTCATTTAGTGAGAATAACGCCGTAATATAATGAGCAAAAATAACATCATTTTAGTGGAAGAGAGTCGAAGTGTTAAAAGTTTTTAAAAGTTGGCATATTGGGCCTCATTCACGAAGCGTTCTTACGCACAAATGTGTCCTTAAAGCCTTCTTACGAAGATTTTTGGCATTCACGAAACGTGTTCTTAACTCACAGTTCTTAGATCTAAGAACAAATTCTACGAACGCTCAGGAGGACTCTTACGCACAAGCAAAGCTTGCACTTTCAACGCGCAATCGCCCTCATGATGGATTTTGCAACCTGATCCCAAAAAATGTAGTGCAAATAAAATATCCCAACAATTATTTATCATCAAAACAACTAAAATATACTCCATGGATAAATATATATTCAAATCCCAATTCATCAAAAAAAAAAAGGCTGGCTGGACGTGCGCTGCGCAGAGAGAGAATGTAAAGGGACCATTAGATTTATTTGCTGAAAGCCACCAATATTTGATGTCCCGCTTCAGGCTTCAGGCTTCCCTCTCTGTTCTTGCAGGTGTGCAGGATCATCAGAATAACATCGAAATGAAATGTGGTGTGCCTATTGCGCACGTAGCACCCCCAGATAACGACATGCGCCCCCAGCCACGTCTTGAGCCAGAGCACGGGGCTGCTGTATTAATTAGGTTTCCGAAATGGTTTGTTGTCTGATTGATGGCCCACCTCCCGTTTCCTCCAGATCCATCCGGTGCAGTCTAATCTTTTTTTTTGAGTCTATTTTAAGTCAAAACACTTCTTTTTAACCTCTGCGGTGGTGCGTTTCTCCGTGGAAACGGCATTTATGTTTCCTGCAATGGTGCTCCATGCCGACTCTTTTTGGATGGCCTGATGACCGGTGGATACACGTGAAAATAAGGTGGTCTTGGTTCGGTCACTCCTTGTAAAAGCACCTCTATTTCAGTAGAATTGAAGTTTTTCTTTTGTTTGTTGTCCAGCTGCTTCTCAGTCTTGCCCTTGCGTGTTGCCATCTCCGCCTCCAGCTGCCTGTTGCGCACGGCACATATTTTACCTTATAAAGGAAATAATAGGCGGTGACCTATGCAAATTAGGCCTTACATGCACGGGCATCGCAGTTGGCATTCATCAACCTAAGAACACCGGTGCAAACGATTATCCCTACTTAAGAACGTGTCGTGAATGTGGCGCAGTTTCCAACCCGCGCCTTCTTAAGTACACTTCTTAAGAAGACTTTTAAGAAGATGTTCGTGAATGAGGCCCATTATGAGAAACAAATAAAACAACAAATAAAGTTGTTATTTTAAGAAAATGTAGTTGCAGAAAAAGTTATAATGTTACAAGAATAAAGTCAAAATATTATGGGAATAAAATCTAATAATTCCGAGAGGAAAATTTACAGGAAAAAAGTTGAAATAATTGAAAAAAAAGAAAAAAAAAGGTGAAGCAGAAATGAAGAAAAGGAGATGTAATTTTATGGGAATAAAGTCAAACTATTACGAGAAAAAAGTCATACTTTAGCGACAAAAAAGTTGTCATTTTACGAGCATAAACTTGTAATATTATGAGCAAAAATAATGTAATTTTAGTAGCATAGAGTTGAAATATTGAAGAAAATTTTTAATTTTTTTTAAGCCATAATTCTATTGGAAAAATTTGGTTGGGGAAAAAGTTGTCAGGCTTCGCAGGACAGGAGCGTGTACTTCCTGTCCTGCGCCATTATTCTGGCAAGCGATGCTTCCGGGGTGGTGGAAGGAACTGCCACTCCACGCCTGGTGGCCGCACAGCTGCGGTCAATTCTAATCACTGACAGTTAAAAGACCAGCGCCGTCGTACGCGCCGCGCTGGTTCATTGTTGTTGTCATTTCCATCGTTGATTGTTCCGTGCTGTCACCTACCTGTTTATAGTTTGTATTATTTTTCCCACAGAGTTTTTCCTCTGTCACCTTTAGTTTGTTCCTGTCCTGTGCAATAAAATTACTTATATTTTTGCACTTTGCCGCCTTCTCTCTGCACCCAGAGGGTCAACCTGCCGACAGCTTCAACGAATCGTGACAAAAGTTATATTATGGGATTCAAGTCAAAATAGTATGGACCTTGTGTGAAGTTTGATTTGTGCAAGCTGCACATACTCCTCAGTTTCTTTCCTGAAGGCTTTGTCGTCTTGGTTTGGGAGAACAAAGATTTCCTCAGCTGTCGGAGCTTCGTTGTACCTATTCTATTTCCTGATTCTATAAACCTGATGAAACAATACATAATTCATGAGTAAAAATGATTCCATCTGTCTTTTGGCCTTTTTTTGTTCTCAATTACTCACAAGCTGCAGTAGAAGTGTCAAATGTGACGAGACTGTAATTACAGTGAAGGAAAGATAATAACACGCGGAGATTGCAGCAGACAGCGTTGACGTTGCGAAGCAGATTATCTGTTGAACGCAGCCTGTTGCATAATTGTGTGCGCTAAGGACAGGAGGACTTGTTGATATTGGATGTCAAACTTACATTGCATGTGCAGATGATGGACACAAAAAAAGATCTTCTTTACCTTGGGTGAGAATAGACAATTAGCCGGATGTCATAAATAAAATTCACGAAATGAATGAATAATACACAAAAGATGATTAATTGTTCTTAAATATGAACACGACAAGCAGTCATAACATTAGGTACAGCAGCTCAATGGAGGGAGATGAAATGGAAAGATAGAATGAAGAAGAGTATATTTATGCATGTATTATTACATTATCAAATTCGTTTTTTTGGTTAAAACAAGGGCACAATATTGTAGAAACCCAGCTCAGTATGATGCCCAATCGTTCGGGCACCATACTTATAATAACAATATGGTATAAAATTTGAAATTTCCATTCTAATAAAATGACCTTTTGTGTCATGTTCGGGTTCACCGCCTGCTATCAAGTGAGAGGACACTGCTGATATCAGCACAAGATCGACCTTTCGCATTCCAATTCCTGCCTTAATTGACAATAAGGCTGACGATACCTTTTTGGACTCTGGGTTTGTTGAGAAGCTTTTGTAAAAGTTAAGCTCCAGTCATCCAAGGAGGCACATGACCTAAACTGGGCGCCTCCTGGCAGTAGTTAGGCACCAAACACATCTTTTGTCACGCCGCCTGTCAGGGAAACACCATGAGGTCATTTGTTTCATTAGCTCGTTGTTGGGGTTAACCTGGTTTAAGATACATAACCCCTCAGTTGATTGGGGAAAATACCTTCATAATTTGAGTACTTTCTGCCATACCAGTTGTTTGCACTCGGCG
The DNA here is from genome assembly GCF_027744805.1 of Dunckerocampus dactyliophorus. Lineage (NCBI taxonomy): Eukaryota > Metazoa > Chordata > Actinopteri > Syngnathiformes > Syngnathidae > Dunckerocampus > Dunckerocampus dactyliophorus. The sequence continues at coordinate 23,711,080 of NC_072832.1, read as the reverse complement.
GTACCCAACACCCCGGTGGTGGATCCGTCGGCGGAAAGAATTGATTTATCTGGGCTTCCAGATAAGTACCGGGATTTGGGTCAAGGCATTACCACCTCATCGACCGTACGACTGTGCTATCAAGTTGCTTGCCAATGCTCCATGCCGGGCTGTACAATATTTCTGGTCAGGAGCAACAAGCTCTCAAGGGGTATATCTTGTCATTGGCCTTGGGTCTGGATCGCCGCTGGGGGTGGCCATCTTTTCTGTAGAGAAGAAGGACAAATCATTGCGCCCATGTATCGACTAACGGGGTTTCAATGAAATCACCGCCAGGAATCGTTATCGACTGCCGCTCATGGACTTCGCTGCACTCTGCTAGGATATTTCTAAACTAGATATACGTAACGCCGATCATTTGGTGCGGATTAAGAAAGGGGATGAGTGGAAGACCTCATTTAATACGTCACTTGGTCACCCCTGCTCTTTAGTTACGCCATTGCGTCTCACCAACACTCCCGCAGAATTGGGACACCACTTGATTCTTGTGAACGTGCAAAACCTGCTGCTCGGAGCATGTGCACGAATGCAGTGGACCTTGCTGGGCCACAACAGGTATCTCCCTCCCCGGTATTGGTTTGAAAAAAAAAGACATCATGCATCTCTAGTTTTCACGGTATAAACAATGAAACAAAAAGTCTGTAAGACCTTTTTCTTTGTTCCCCCCCCAAAGGCTTTCCCTTGCGTTCCAATCAAACATATTCAGGTACTTAAAGTCGACACAGGATTATGTCTGCTCACCCAATGAAGTTGTCATACGGGCTTTTTGAGAGGATTACACAGCAACATGACCAGTGATGGAGGTGGGGGTGGGGGTGTAGACAATCAAAGATAACCACAACTTTCCCAGACAGAAAAGTGGATCATGTAATAACAATATAATATAAGATAATATATAACATTATATTTTTTATAAGCTGCTTTTTATTTGATATCAAACTAATCAACTTCATATCCAACATTGGATTGATATTGTTGTCATTTGTCTCCAATGCTGCAGAACACAGGTGAGAATTTAACAGTTTCGATCACCTTCACAGTTTGGTGTGTTAGTCACACCGCTTCAGATCTCAACACGGCCCGAAAATGGTTTCTCGTTCTTTAAAGTTCATAAAATGAATCATTATTTTTCAGAGATGCAATGTCACTTGTGACCTACTGTATACAAAATATGATCATAAACAATTGTAGGGTACCGAGTGAGATACATTGTGGTTGTCCACACCTTTATTATTATTTCTTCTAGTTACCGTATTATTATTATTATTATTATTATTATTAATAATAGTAGTAGTAGCAGCAGCAGCAGCAACATCATTTAACATTGCATAAGTGAACACCAATTCTATATGAATGACCTAAGGCTGTCATAAATTGCTAATTAACGGCGGAAACTAATTTATTTCCTTAATTACGTTCAAATTTTTTGTGTCGTTAGCACATGCGCATCATGTGCATCGCATCTCAGAAGATGCATTCAAAGACATTGCGATGATCTGTAGTATTGTACTGTGGTCACTGGGTGTCAGTAACGTTACTGGAATGTTGGGTGAGGCACACGAGCACCAGACTGGATTGCCAGAACAACAGGCTTTTATTGCAGATTGGAATGATCTCACAACAGGCACAATAATCCCTTATATGCGCTACTTTGCAGTTAAAGCTAAAACTCAACTCTGGACTCCCGACGTCACTTCCTGTCCGTCCACTAGGGAACATTTATAGCAACAAACACGAGCAGAACTCTTATTTATGTCTCATATGACTTATTTTCTCATATTATATCTACTATATTGGGTAATAGGAGTGTAAAGGTGACTTTAGGAGTGTTATTTCATGTCTAGAGGGCTCTAATAATGTTAAAAAAGTGTATTTAGAAGGTCATAAACAGGTTTTCTATGCTGTAACTACCAAAATATTCAATTGAAAGATAAGGAATCCCACTTCACGAGTTAATGATAAATGAGGAATTACTGTACTGTAACATTATAGTCAAAGAGGAGTGTCACCTACCCCAGCAGAATTGTTTTCCTTCGGCCCCATGGTGGGTTATTTTGCAGTCACCCTCAATAACAAATGCACGGTTAGAGAGTCAGAAACCGCGGAATGATGCCCTGCAGTTATGTGCAATATTGTGTGTGAGATTGTGTTGCAGCCCGCATATGTGTTTGTGTGCGTGTGTATCATTTGTTTCACAACTGTGGTGTGAGTAGTGTGACGTGGGTACAATGTAACCCACTCGCCGGCCGGCCCACCCTGGTCAACGTGAGCGGTTTAATGAATTAAAAGAGTGATTTCTAAAGAGCAGTGACGCACAGCAGGCCCCTTTTAATCCAGATTACGCTGAAACACTAATCCTGTAAAAATACTCTTTCTTCTAGAAAAATAATGTCTTTTTTTTTCTCCTTCTCGCTAACATGTAACATGCGTGTTTAATTGTTGAGCTCGGAGGGAATTGGTGAAAAGCAGATGTTTGGGATGAACACTGTCCTGCAAGAGTGATTTGTCTTTGTGAGTTCAGTCTTACAAGTTTAGATTTACGTCATCAGCTTCACATGCTCTGTCACCACGCCCTTCAACCAGGGTTGCTCCCAGCAGGTCATCCATGAGCGAAATCAGCCTATACCGATATCGATCACATGGATTAAGTGTACATTTTTAAATGTGCTATTGGCTCTATCAGGGGTCACCAACGTTTTTTCTTGTGAGAGCTACTTTTACAAAATGAAAATGGCCAAGAGCTACTCATTTTTGTAACATTTATTTGCAGAGCTCATTTCAACCCAAACAAAGGGAGTATGTGTTTGTTTTAGCAGAACTTTAGCAAAATGCTGGTATCCACAATTCACATTTTGTATTTCACAATGCATTTCTTTTACATGATTAACTGAAAACCTGAATGAAAAGCCGGCTTGTAGGTGCCTCATGTGATGTGAAAGGGGAACCATACAATTCAGACAAAAACATATTTGACTCACTTTTTCAAAATCACTGGTGAAACCTAGAGGATCAGGCGCCTTTTTTAACCCATTGGCTGCCAGCCATGTTCAGAGCAGAGTTTGGGGGCATTTTTGCTGAACTTTCAAGTCCCACAGAATACTGAGTTTTCGGACTACATAAACATTGAAACTATCAAAGAAACTTTAGATTCTCTTCTTTCATCAGAAAGTTTCTAACCTTTTTGGGTCTTTAGATATTGGTGGTAGAACATAGAGTAGTTTCAGCAAAAACACCAGATTTTGACCAAAAACAGAGAAAACGAGCTTTTTCTGCAGAGAAGCAAATTGAAGTATCCATCAGAAGAATCAAGGTCGGGTTCTGAGTGACCCAACTCTGAACTGCTTCCGGTGTCAGTCTCCGGTGTCGCGGCACATGGCTCAGCAATGCTAACCACTAGCTTGTTGCTTCGGCTGCCATTGTCAACTGCATTTGTGTCTGCGTCACCTACATCACCCATGTCACCTCTATCTTTCGTGATCGCGTCACTACTAAAGGCAGATCCCCCCCCCAGACAAGCTCTGTGACAGTGTTAGCTGCCTGTATTTTTGGTCTCCGCTCGATTTCTGCATGTGTTTCGCCATTTTCCTCTCTCAACCCACAATCCGTCTTCTTCATGGACAATCTGTCTATGATACAGATACATTGCCTATAAGTCAGAAATTCACACACATGATGAATAAGACTTTCTGTAGCTCCCGCGAAAAAAGCAAAAGACGTCCATAGACGTCTTTGGCAGTCAACGTTACTTTTTGGAAAGATGTCAATAGACGTCTTTGGCATTGAAAGAGTTAAGGAGACTTTGGATGCAAGAGCTGCTTGATGGAGCTCCAGCAGGACCCCAGGCAGTCTGCAAACCCGGTTTCCTTCACCGCCAACGACTGCTGGACATCCAGTCCGACGAATCCAACCACTTTTAGGGCTATCCGCCTCAGACCTCCGCGTTTTGGCCTCCCCGATGATCACATCGCCAACCGCAATAACTCACCACACCAAGTGCCCGCCCCCCAAATCCCACACTGAACTAAAGCTTTTTAAGGCGTGTTTTGCAAGGTGCAAAACTTAGGTCACTCTCACAACAACAGGGAGTCCCATATGACTATACTATACATGTAGACGCTATAGGCTCGATGCTGCTATGGGGGGAGGAGGTAATTGGCAGAGGTGATCGGTGTTATGAAGCAAGTACGGCATACGCCGATACCGTGCTTTTTTTGCGAAAATCAGTCAATACTGATTGGTGGCAGATCAATTGGAGTACCCCTACCTTCAACCCTCCCGTTTTACCCGGGAAACTCCTGTGTTTTGCCCGTCTTTTCCATCAGCCCCCCCATCAGCTTCCTCTAAATTTCCCATATTTTAACTTTCGTGTGAAAAGCAGTGACTTTTATAAAGATGGATGTCATTCATTAGCTCACGTTAAAAAAAACAACCATGTACTGTATAGTGCTAATAATAAATAGCTTAAGCATTATTTCTAGCGACATATAGTTTTTAAATTCAGTTTGAGTCATAGAAGCCTTCCTATACTCCAACACATGATGGCAAAACACTAGGGGTGTCACGAGACACTCGGTTCACAAGACAAGATGATACTCGAGATTGGGTCTGCCTGCGTGTCAGTTTGTTTATTTTCAATTTTACGCCTGAGTTCTGGTTTCATGCCTTTATTTTATAGTATTGTAGTATTTTGTAGTTTTGCTCCGTGTTGTTTTTGGCTTGAAAACACTCTCTGCGCAGGAAAGGGCAGAGGTGTCTGTACTTCTTCAGACGGCTGGCGTCCTTCAATGTATGTAAAAAGCTGCTAAAGGTCTTCTACCAGCTAGCACCAGGTAGCTAGCACCCTCCTGTATGCAATAGTGTGCTGGGCGAGCAGCCTCAAGAAGAAGGACTTCACATGCCCGGACAAACTGGTGAGGAAGGCAGGCTCTGTCATTGGCACTGAGCTGGACAGCCTGACATCTGTGGCAGGGCAAAGGACACTGAGGAGACTCGTGTCCATCATGGACAACCAGCATCATCCAATGCACTGCATCATCTCCCAACAGAAGAGCAGTTTCAGTGGCAGATTACTATCACTGCCCTGCTCCACTAATAGCATGAGCAGATCATTCCTCCCCCACTCCATGCGACTTTACAACAAAGGGGGAGCAGTAAAAACACACACAGGACTGGACTTATTAACGTATTATTATTATTATTATTATTATTATTATGTATTCTTGAAATTGAAGTGATTGGTTTTGTATTTATGTATTCTTATTCTATTTTCGTATTTTTCTTAATGCTCCTATTTTGCTTTGTTTGTTTTATTTTTAATTGATTACCTTTATTCTCTTGGAGCGTATCTATCTATCTATCTATCTATCTATCTAATAAATATTATATTATTAATATATTATAATACATAGACATATATACACTATAAATATGTGATAATAAAACAAAGTGTAAGCCTAATACATACATAATAGAACATACTGTGGCGAGCTAGTTGCATAGGAAATGGTTGGAGGCAAACAGTATATTATAGCATAAGAACAAAGGGTCATCAACTTGAACCACTCTCTCACTCACGGTGCAACCAACACGGGCACAAGTCATGCAGGGAGGAGGGCGAGGAGCGAGCTTATGTGTAACGCATGGTGACGCCTAAATGCAGCAGCAGAACCCAGGCTTTATCAGTGTGTCAAAACTAAGCATTTTTACGGGGGTGTACTCATTTACTCGCCAGCAGGGCTCGACTGTACATTTTTGTCATATCCGCACTGACACTTTTATTGCAAAGTACGGTGAGGCGAACCTTTGCTCTAAAAAAGACAAGACAGCCGCTGGAATGTAAAGCATGTGCGCAATCAAAGGCGGAGGAATTTGCCTTTATGCTGTTGACATGCCTGACCTGTGCATGACTTCATGTTGGAACAGCTTCCTCTACATGGCAAGAAGATATTTACACGTACAAATGTCGCACATTATGTCATCATTCATGTCCGGCCAGGGTTATTTCAAATGTTGGCGTTTGACGAGGGTGGTTTTGGGGGGGGTAGAAATTAATACTTTGGCAAACCTGCAAAGATTACGTGGTGATCTTGGATCTCCTGAGCTTGCTCTCCAAATCAGATGAGACCAGCAAATAACAGTTGATCCAGCAACCCAACCAATGGTAATAGCACAAGACCCCGCCCCCCCCTCGCCACCCCATCCCCACCCCAGCCAAGAGGATGTTCACCTGTCTCCCTCAGTGTGTATGTGTGTGTGGTTGAGGCCCTCAACACGACTCTGCTGCTTAATCCTTCCTCTTTACAGTATGTTCACCGAGGGAAATAAATGTGATTATCGAATCTGTTCTCCTGCTAATGTGACGTAACAGGTCATCTAAAAATAATTTTGATCCCCTTATTTATTTATTCTTTTTTTTTTATGCGTTGGATTGCTGACATTCATTGGCTGGATTTCATTTATCTACGTCACACAAAAAAATACAAAAAAGAACAGGATAGATAAGGCAACCTCAATGTTGGGTGGTAAAATAACTATGTTAAAGCATGGTTATGGTAAAATAACTATGTTAAAGCATGGCTATTTTACCTTATATCATTTATTTATTTGTTTGTTTGTTATTATGACATTTTAATTATGAAAAGTATTGTTATTACTAATAGTAGTAGTAGTAAGAATAGCAGTATAATGTATACTAATGTATAAACTATCAATGATTTTAATCTTTTTAATTATTTGATTTTAAATCTGTGAGATGACTTTTTCTTACATACGTTCCTGATAATTGGGATATGAATATTCATTTAAATTAAGATAATCGAGTCGAAAAAGAAGACATTTACTAAGGATAAAAGGTTTGGCATTATATTGATATCAATAAAAATATTCTGATATTTTTATTATTTTATTTTAACACGTGTTGTTTGTAAATATATTTTTTATTTTGAAATGTTTATTTTAAAATGTTGTAATAGTAAACTTCAATTATTTGATTTTAAATGTGTCAGATTACTTTTGATTGCATTAATGATAATTAAGATTTAAATATTATTTGAGTAACAGTGACATCCAGAGGAAAAAGAAGGAATTGCCCAAGAATAAAACTTGTGGCATAAAACATTTGGTAATGCATTAATATCAATAAAAACATTGGTATTTATATTTTAATCATTTTAGTAATTTTAAGAAGCTAAAAAAAAGAAAATATACTTTATAAAATATACACCAGAACCACATCATCTGCAAAAAGCAGAGATCCAATCCTGCAGCCACCAAAGCGGAACCCCTCAACGCCCTGGCTGAATCGGTGACAAAAGGCAGCCCTGGCGGAGTCCAACCCTCACTGGAAACGGGTCCGTCTTATTGTCGGCAATGCGAGCCAAACACTGACACCTGACACCGGTCATACAGGGAACGAACCGCCTGAATTAAGTGGTCCGGTATCCCATATTCCCGAGTACTCCCCTAAGAATTCCTCGAGGAACACGGTCGAATATCTTCTCCAAGTCCACCAAACACATGTGGACTGGTTGGGCAAACTCCCAGACACCCTCTTCTAAGAAGAATACATTATACAGGAAATTTATCATAAAACAAACTAAAGAAGCAGGAAAAAAGTATAAAAATAAGTTGACAACAATATTGAGAGTGTGCAAGAGGGAATATTATAGTTATTTACCAGATAAGAATAAAAATAGGGTCATCTTAAATAGTATTATATGGAACAGCACTAAGACACCAGACTACCCTCATTATTTTATGGTTGGAAACACTAATAAGGATGATATGAATGAGGTAGTTGAAATGTTCAACACTTATTTCGTAAATATCAAGTTGAAATATCACGTGTGGAGTACTCCGGGGGTTAATTTGGGGACCAAAACTGTTTAATTTGTTTATCAGTGACATTTGTAAAGTGACAACAGACTTGAAGTTGGTATTATTCGCGGATGATACCACTGCCTTTTGTTCTGGGGAAAGCACTCAAGAACTCATTAAAAAGGTCAAGGATGAAAAGGTCATATTAAAGACATGCTTTGATAAAAACAGGTTATCCTTGAACTCAAGTAAAACTAAAATAATGCTATTTGGAAATAGCAGAAGGGATACGTACGACCAAATACAAATAAACGGAGTGGACATTGAAAGAGTGAATGAAAATAAATTCCTGGGGATCATAATAGAAGAAAAAATGAGTTGGAAATCACATATCAAAAATATACAACAAAAGGTGGCGAGAAATATCTCTATATTGAATAAAGCAAAATATGTTCTTGATCATAAATCACTCCACACCCTGTACTGTTCCTTAGTTTTACCATATTTAATGTATTGTGTGGAGATATGGGGTAATAATTACAAAAGTAATCTTCACTCACTCACTGTACTGCAAAAAAGATCATTCATAATGCCAAGTACAGAGAACATACAAACACTTTATTTTTACAATCACACATATTCAAATTTGCTGATTTAGTACATTTCCAAACTGCTAAAATAATGCATAAAGTTAACAATAACTTGTTACCCAAAAACGTCAAGACAGTATTTCTCTATAAAAAAGGAGGAATATGATCTTAGAGGATAATTAAACGTAAAACATTTATATGCGAGAACTACGCTGAAAACCCACAGCATTTCCGTGTGTGGAATTAAATTATGGAACGGATTGAGTAAGGAACTCAAACAATGCACCGAGATGAGCAAATACAAAAAAACAATACAAGCAGTTGGTGTTTGCTAAATACAAGATAGAAGAGTCTTGATTGTTCTACAGGGTCAAATGATCTGACACATTTGTAGGTTAAATAAAAGCAAATGTGTCAGATCATTTTGCCTGACCCTGTACCTATCGTACTGTCATGACTGTTTTTTTTTTTATGTTTTATTGTTTATTCATTACACTGATTATTACATGGAAAAATATGAGATGGAATCCAGGAAGTGAACAACATGTACTGTACTAGATGTAGAATGGATGGGGGGTAGGATTAAATAAACTTTGCTTCTTCCTCCTCCTTTTGGACATGTGGAAGTGTGAAATGATTCACGAGACGTATTCCATTCTAAACTTCATGCATGTTCAAATAAAATTAAACCAAACCAAACCGACCCTGCTGAGAGTGTAGAGCTGGTCCACAGTTCCACGACCAGGATGAAAACCACACTGCCTCCTGAACCCGAGATTCAACTATCCGGTGGATCTTCCTCTCAAGAACCCCTGAATAAACCTTATCAGGAAGGCTGAGAAGTGTGATCACACGATAACTGGAACACACATCCTTTCTTAAAAAGGGGGACCCGACTGGATTGGTCTGCCAATCCAGAGGCACCGCCCCCGATGTCCATGCGACGCTGCAGAGTCGTGTCAACCAAGACACGCCCACGGCATCCAGGGTCTTACGTATTCTATTGTTTAAATTATTAGAATATTTTTAACCTTTTTAATTGTTTTATTTGAAATTTTTAGAATACTTACATTATTATATTATATATATATGTGTATATATATATATATATATATATATATATATATATACACATATATATATATATATATATATATATATATATATATATATACACACATATATATATATATTATATATTATATTTATATATATATATATATACAGTATATACTGTATATGATATTATTATGAATGTTAATAATCATTGGGATGTAAAAAAGATGTATAAAAATAGAAACATTTCAGTAGAAATTGTGAATGTGCCTTGCAATTACCCCAAGTACGACATTGTATCCTTGCAGGTCACTATGTCAACATGACCTGACACTGGGAACTACTTGCCCACTGTATCGGTAATATCGTCACTGGGATCGTCCAAGCCACTTCTTTTTGTGGTTTGAGATTACTCAGGACGGAAAGCAGATCAAGATTTGATGTGGCAGTTATCGCTGAGTACTGTATCCCTCACTAATTACTCTATCACAGTCGTTTTATGGACAAAGACCGCATTACCATAGCACTCTGCTAATTTTACTTCATCGTGTGCATTATACAGTTTTATCAAATTAAATTCAATTAAATTAATACTCAATGAGAAATGTGTTTGTTTCATTGCCTGAAGAATATTGTACTAAATACTGTAATATGCAGGAAAGTTTTGATAGAGAAAAGTCCTTTTGGTGCAGTCCTTGAATGTCTTGGCAACATATTCTTGAAAATTTGTTTAGCAAGATGTCAAATTGCCAAACAGACAATCAGAGTGAGTTGACAATTATTAATTAATCAAGTTCCTAATAGTGTGGGCTCAAGACAAGCTTGATGCTGGAATCCTTGGCGTCTAGCCTGAGGGAGAAAAACAATCCAAAACTCCATTGCTCTGTGTGAAGAAATGATTGCCCATCTGTTAACACATAACTTATCTGTGGTTTATCACACCTGAGTTCAGTGGAAAAGGCTATAAAGCCATTTCTAAAGCTTTGGGATACCAGCGAACCACAGTGAGACCATTATCCACAAATGGCAAAAATGTAGAACAGACAAACATGCAAAAAAAAAGAACTCAGGAAGGGGGCACACACTTTTTCCACACCACTGTATATAACATAAAAGACAGGCATATATAAAAAGGAAGCATTCAATGTGCGGGAGAAGCAGCACAATCATAATCTTCTTGCCATGCGAACATTCCCATGCCATTCTTCCAAAATAATGACATGCTTGTGAACGTTGTCCCACCAGCTAGAGGTCTGATTGGGTCTTGTTCGAGATCACCATCGTTGGTGGGAGGATCATAGCCATTTTCGAGAGCAACACAGCAGCATAGCATCCTCCGAAGCCCAAAGTGGCACCTTTGTGTCACGTTCCACGGGCTCTTTCTGGTTGCCCCTGTCTCCCGTGCCTTTTCTGTGTGTCTGTCCAGATCCTTAGTTCCTGGCTGGAGGCGGAGCTGCTGAACGCACCTGTAATTGAGTGCCTACGCCACTACTTAGGCTGACTACTGACAGCTGGAGAACGCCGGATTATTCCTTCGCTACACCACGTTCCAGCCGTGCGTGTCCCTCAGCCTCGTACTGTTTACAGTCTCTTGCTAGCGCTCAGCAGACTCTGCCTCCTACCGGCATTATTTGTGTTCTATTTTTTCATGGTGAACCTGTTTTGTCACCATCGCTTTACGTTGTGAATTCTGGAACAGAATAAATTCTGTGCTCACCTACCTGCCTCCAGCCTCTGCATTTGGGGTTCCCACACCGGCACCTACTGTAACCGCACCGTGACACTTTGTTCGTCAATGCAAAGTAAAGTAGACGTATGTTTACTCTTATACCCCCAAAGTCATTTCAGTATGCTTAAAAGCAGCAATGTTATGTTTGCCATTGCACACATGAAATGATCTAATGTGGAAATAACGACACATAATAGTTATGCCATCTGTCAGCAACAAGTGAATAGTCTTTGCCGTCCAGACGCATACACTGAAGCCAGAGTTTTCCAAAATATTCAAAATGGCCGGAATAAACCTTAGTTTGCCTGTGGATGAGAGGCCAAAAAATATTGGAAAAAATAAACGTTTTTAAAAAACCCGTATTTGTGTGGACAGGGCCTTAGTCTGTGTTACGGGCACTTTTTGGGGCCCTCAGTTGAGGCTGATGGCCTATTTTGGGTGAAGCACAATACTTCACACACACCTATGAGCCAGAAGGGACCATTCAATTGCAATACAGGTGCTACTCAATACTAGTGAAACTTGTGTATTATACACTCCTGATCAAAATCTTAAGACCAGTTGAAAAATTGCTAGAATTTGCATTTTGCACATTTGGATCTTTTAAGTAGAGCTACAATATGCAAAAACAAGAAGGGGGAGTGAGACAAAAATAATTTTGAATTAATTGAAGTAATTTAAGTGTTAATTTAAGTGTTAGCCCCCTTCCTGAGTTTTATTTTTGTTTGTCTGTTCTACATTTTTGCCATTTGTGGATAATGGCCTCACTGTGGTTCGCTGGTATCCCAAAGCTTTAGAAATGGCTTTATAGCCTTTTCCACTGAACTCAGGTGTGATAAACCACAGATAAGTTATGTGTTAACAGATGGGCAATCATTTCTTCACACAGAGCAATGGAGTTTTGGATTGTTTTTCTCCCTCAGGCTAGACGCCAAGGATTGAGCCCACACTATTAGGAACTTGATTAGTTAATAATTATCAACTCACTTGGCTGTGATTGTCTGTTTGGCAGTTTGACACCTTGCTAAACACTTTGACACCTTGTTTGGCATTAAGATCCAAATGTGCAAAATGACAATTCTAGCAATTTTTCAACTGGTCTTAAGATTTCGATCAGGAGTGTATAATTTATACATTCGTTACACATTGACTGACATGTTTCAAAAATGTATTTCTTTGAATTTTGATGATTATAAGTAAAAACTAATGAAAATGACAAATTCAGTATCTCAGACAATCACATCACTTTGGAAATCAAGGTTCCAGAGTCTGGAGAAAGAGAGACGAGGCACAGAATCCATGTTGCTTGAGGTCCAGTGTAAAGTTTCCACAGTCAGTGATGGTTTGGGGTGCCATGCCATCTGCTGGTTTTGGTCCACTGTGTTTTCTGAGGTCCAAGGTCAGTGCAGCTGTCTACCAGGAGGTTTTAGAACACTTCATGCTTCCGCTGCTGACCAACTTTATGGACATGCAAATTTCATTTTCCAACAGGACTTGACACCTGCACACAGTGCCAAAAGTACCAGTACCTGGTTTAAGGACCGTGGTATCCCTGTCCTTCGTTGGTCAGCATATTCGTCTGACCGCAACCCCATAGAAAATCTGTGGGTTGTTGTCAAGAGGATGACACCATAGTTTGTTCACATACAGTGCAAGCCCACCTCCTTTGCGCTCTGACAGCCCTGAAGTCGGCTAGCTCCACATTAGCATCTGGGACGCTAGCTGTTAGCCATTCAGTGAAGCACAAATAAGATGCACTCCCTGAAGGTCTTGACGTCCTTGCCAGCTCGTCGAGCTTGTTCGGTAGTGAATTCACGTTTTCCATGACAATAGAAGGTACCGAAGGCTTGAATCTCCACTTCCTTCCTAGCCACTTGACTTTCATCTTAGCACCGGCTGTGCCGGCTCGATATCAACGTGTAGGCAGGAAATCACACTGATGCGGGACTTCGCTCTCATGGCACGTAAAAATGTGATTTAACAAACAAACAGAGCTGCTTGAAAGGCAGACACTCGTGGCGGTGGGGTTAATTCCACGACAGGAGATAAAAAGTAGATAGATAGGTACTTCATTAATCTCCAAGACAAATTCACATTTCCAGCAGCAGTCATAATGAACTTAATCACTTAATCACAAAATAACAAAAATCACAAATAAACCACAAAAATAAGGCAAGACATGAGAGATCAGAAAAATATGAAAATAGTATAAGAATAAATAAATAAATACAGAACAGATCACGTCAAATTAGTGGTGCAGTAATACATAATAAATAATAATAATACATAATAAGGTAATAAGCCTCGTTACACAGTGGTATTGGTATTGGTTGATATTGGAATTGGAAATTGAGATTTTTGACAATATCGGCATATCGGCAAAAAAGAAAAATATATAATATAAATATAAATATAAAAAATAAATACAGATAAATATAAAAAATATTGAACATCCCTAGTCATAAGTAATATTCTAATTTTCTAGAGGTACTAAATTTGGGATTTTCATTAATTTTCAGTTATAATCATCATCATTTGAAATATATCAGTCCATGTGTAATGAATATACAGTGTATAATATACAAGTTTGACTTTTTGAATGAAATTACTGAAATAAATCAACATTTTGGTTATATTCTAATATATTGAGCAGCACCTGTACGTCAGTGACGTTTATATAAAAAAGTCTGACCAAATTTTAGCATTAACTAACATTTTACAGATTTGTTGTACATTTGCTTTTATTAAACTAAGAAAAAGACAACATGGAAAATCAATTTGATGTTTCAAGTTAAACTAAAAACACCTTTATAAACCAACCTCTGATTTGTTTTTCTCAATTTAGAATTCCATTTTTTTTGTTGCCAGTCATAGTATAAGTATAAGAATATAAAAAGAGAAGTATATCGAGTGTTAATATGAAGACAATCAACTCTGCTGTGACAAATGTAAATCAGGATTCTGCCAGTTGACATTTCTACCTTGATCACCTGGACGCCCACGTCTGTAATTTGTTTCTTATCTGAGACATCACTTCCTGGTGAGGACCAAAGTACAACCATGTACTTACAAATAAAATAAATGATGTATTTTATAAATCATTTATTTTATTTGGAAGTCTCAGATCACTTCCTGGTGAGGACCAAAGTACAACTATGTACTTCCAAATAAAATAAATGATCTATTTTATAAATCATTTATTTTATTTGGAAGTCTCAGATAAAAATACATAAATACAGGTGTGGTCATGCAGGAGATCAAGGTATAAGAGTCATCTGGCAGAATTCTGAAACACATTCAGAGTCCACCTGCAGTCTTCATCTCCATCACCCATCCATCTCTCTTCATCGCCATGTCCACCGACATTATGGAAGTGAGCTCACTGGGCCGACCTTTCACCTTGGGAATGCTCTACGATGCCCGCAAAGACGCCATCCTGCCAGGTGAGGCTTTATACACACAGGTCTTCATTGCTGTGAAGGTCATACCAGCTGAAGAGGCATGTTTGTCCTTTCAAGACAGGCTGCTGGTAGAAGTTTCAAGCACACAATTTGCATCATACAAACACTTGAAGTTGTCCTCCATCTCGCTAACTTGGTTTGCTCCTCCTGTGTTCCCTCACACAGGTTACATTCTTTGGGATGAGGAGACAATTCAGAAGAACACGGTAGAGAACTCTCATCGCAGCAGCAACTTCACAGTGACAGCGTCCGACTCCATCGAGTCCCGCTCCTCCCTGCTGGATGTAAGTGCTTCTATCAAGGCCAGCTTCCTGTGCGGTCTGATCGAAGTGGACGGATCTGCCAAGTACCTGAATGACAAGAAGAAACTGAAAAGCCAGAGCAGAGTGACATTTCAGTACAAAGCCACCACCCACTTCAAGCAGCTGTCGCTCACTTCGCTGCAAGAACTGCAGTCCTACCAAATGGACATTGTGGAGAAGGGCATAGCCACACATGTCGTCACAGGCATCCTTTACGGGGCAGACTGTGTCTTTGTGTTTGACAGCGAGAGGATGGATGGCAGCAGCATTCAGGATGTCCAGGGCAGGATGGAGGCGGTCATGAAGAAGATTCCGATGTTTACCGTGAGCGGGAAGGTCGACATCAAGCTGACCGAGGAGGAAAAAGCTCTCACGACGAGGTTCACCTGCAAGTTCTTTGGTGACCTCCTTCTGAAGAGCAACCCTGGAACCTTTGAAGAAGCAGTGAAAACTTACATGGAGCTTCCAACGCTGCTGGGACAAAACGGCGAGAATGCTGCTCCACTGAAGGTTTGGCTCCTGCCCCTGAAGAGTCTGAACTCTAAAGCTCCAAGCCCCGAGCTGAGCCTCATCAGCGTCAGTCTGCTGCGAAAAGTGCAAGATGTTCTAGAAGATGGACAACAGATGGAAATGAGGTGCAACGATTCTCTTGAGGATGTCGTGGCCAAGCATTTTCCTGAGATCTGTGAAGCCTTGAGACGCTTCCAGAAGCTGTGTCAGTATTACACATCGTTTCTCCGACAGTCCATGGTCAACAAACTTCCTCTCATTCGCGACGGCACAAAGGATGAGAGTGAGCTGGCCAAAGTCTTTGCAGACAAAGAGATGTGCCCCTTCAGCCACGCTGCTCTGAGCAACTGGTTGGACAGCAAGGAGCGGGAGATCACCATCATGCGCTACTGCATAAACACTATGGACGGGATAAATGTCAAGTTTGTCCAAAGTAAGTCTGAGCTGGACCGAGTGCTTTATGCTCCGGGGGTCAACGATGTCCTCTGCTTCGTTTTCACGTCCCTGGAAAGCAGCGACCCCCAGCTGGAAGCCATGGCCCAATACCTGGACAAGTGCCCATTACAAAAAGCAAACAACAACCCTTGGTACTTCACTGATGATGTCATCGCTAGCATGAAAGAGAAGGTCAACACTTTCGTTGGCATTGCCAGACCACTGAGAGACAACCACAGTCTCCAATTTGTCGTCACTGCTATGGCCAACACGGAGCACGCAGGCGCAAGCATCTACCACTACAAGAATGCCGTCCTGCTCACTGACAACTTCTCCAAACCTGACATCCCCTCCGTCAAGGACATACAAGACAAAAGTGCATTAATGTGGTGTAAGTCTTTTTACTTGCTTACTTTGTTCCCACAAAGTTGTAATTATACGATTGCCCAACATGTCTTGCTAAGATGAAGAAAAAAGGTGAATCGACTGACTTAGAGCTGGTTTATGTCTTCAATTTTTCTTCTCCACCATCAGATGCCTGCGATCTGCACCTGGACCCCATGACGGTAAACTACAATCTTGCCCTCTCGCAAGACAACAGGATGGTGTCTCGTGGGGACCGAAAGAGCTACCAGGACAGTCCAGAACGCTTCGATGTGTGTTCACAGGTGTTGTGCACCGACGGTCTCGTGGGGCGCCATTACTGGGAAGTGGAGTGGGGTGGTGGTGCTGACCAAGATATCGCCATAGGCGTCACATACAGAGGAATCCCGAGGAAAGGAAAGGACTGTTATTTAGGTTGGAACCCCATATCCTGGACCTGTGGCATCTATGGTGCCCAGCCTTTCCCAACAATCTTTGAATATCATATGTCTCAGCGGAAAACCATGGTTTTCCCAGGCAAGGCACTCAAGCGCATTGGCGTGTACCTGGACTGGCCTGGCGGCTCTCTGTCCTTTTATGACGTCTCCTCCGATGGGCTAACTCACCTCTACAGCCACTACGCTACGTTCAGTGAGCCCCTTTATCCAGGATGCTACATCTATTCCCCATCTGGTCATGTGTTCTTCTGCCCCGTCCAGTAGAAGTCTAACTACGTCCATGATTAAGAGTTAGTGCATGTCAACATTTATACAGTCATGAGTTAGACATGAATTTGTGTGTTAGCTGTCACAGCAGTTAGCATGTTTTTAGCACATTAATCTGCATTCTCAGGAAGTTCAGTCAATCGCAGCTGGACTGTTCAAGTTTTCCTAGAAGACATTTTGCCTCTCATTAGAGCAGTCTTTATCAGTTCATGCTCAGTGACTACTGCAGGTGGGATAAACACTACTCTGACTGCTCGGATGAGAGGCGAAAGAGACAAACCGAACAGTCCAGTTGCGATTGAGTGAATGCCCTGAGAATAGAATGACCCGGATGAATGAGAATATACATAGAGATTCATCTGCATGTTAGCATGTCAATTATCATGTTATTGATTCAGTGATTCATATTTTTTATCGCTTATAATGTTGTTCAGCATATTACTCGTAGTGTGCATATTAGATGGCACTGAATCGGCTCATTTTCTGCATGTTAGTTGGCATTTTTTACCTATCTGTGACCTAAGCGGCTGCTTATGGCCCTGTGGCCACTAGGGGCCTCCAACAAATGTGACATGATCAGACATTAAAGGGATAGTTGGGATTTTTTGATGAAGTTTTTTGATGAAGTTGTATGAGATCCCCATTAGCAGTGTAGTGCATCAACAGTGACTTACCCCCTCACTTGGTCCCGTGAGCCCAGTTCTGGTTGGATTTCGGTGATGAGAAACATAGTTCTGGTTAGTTGGTGGCGCCACGTAAGAGTTAGGCTTCTCTACGCAATATGCATTCAAAAGAGTAATACATTTGCGTCACAAAAATGCCTCCTCAAAAAAAATGGATATCAATTTTGGATATATGGGATATTTATTTAAAAAACAATACACAGTTACAAATCCCACAATTTTTTCATGTTTTTGTTTGGTGCAAGCAGCGACCCGTCCCACTTTGTTCAATAGTCCTTGAAAGCACCATCTAACTTTCTCCCACACTGCACAGATCGACTACTATACTGCATTTTTCCACTTATTCTTTGACCTCATATTTGGTCCCAAATGCTGATACTATGTGGGAATGCATAAAGGTAAGATTTTATGACATTATGACATGAAGAGAAATTCTAACTTATGTAAATATGTACAGCAAATCCACATAACATGTACAGTATCTCAATGCAATAAAGTGTTAATGTCAATCAATCAATGTTTGTCTGAATTACTATTTATATGAAATTACTAAGGCTTACTATGGCAACAACACACAGTAGGCTAAAACTAAGTTTACAAAAAATCAAGGGTTTTTTTTGCAACTTGATGTCTATTATTCCTCTGGACAATGTCTACAAACGGGAGAAATTCCTTTCAGCCTCTTCCAAAATATTTCTGTCTTCATTCAAAAAACATATGGATTGGTTAGATCACACAATCAAGTTTCCTGTTTTGTATTGTTGTAGAAACTCACAGTGAACGGGGGTATTCTTTGGCAGGCCTGGTGGTGCATTAGCAGGTTTCTCTCAGGTAATAATGCTCAGCTGCCAAGGCTTCTTTCAAACCAGGGAACAGGTTTTCATACTCTTTGGGGTCTAAAGATTCAGCAGCCTGTGATGCAAAGAGGTTGCGTTAGAGCAGGGATGTCCAAAGTGCGGCCCAGGGGCCGTTTGAGGTAGACGGTTGTTTTTTTATTGGCCCGCGGCATATTGTCAAAAATATCATTTAAATGAAAAATTTTACATGAATAAAGTTTAGATATTCAGAGAAAAATGTAATCGAATGAGAAAAAGTCCGAATTTTAAACGTTTTTGGATGTTTGCCACACTTAAATGTTTCACATCCTCCAAACAATTTAAATATTAGTCGATCACAACACAAGTGAAACCAAAATGCAGTTTTTAAATGAAAGTTAGTATTATTATGGGAGAAAAACCTACATGGCCCGGTGTGAAAAAATGATTTTGAAAATGGCCCCTCCCCAGAAAGTAAGTAACTGAGATCTGTCAGCGTGGAAAAGGCTATAAAGCCATTTCTAAAGACTTGGGACTCCAGCGAACCACAGTGAGAGCCATTATCCACAAATGGCGAAAACATGGAACAGTAGTGAACCTTCCCAGGAGTGGCCGGCCAACCAAAATTACCCCAAGAGCTCAGTGACGACTCATCCAAGAGGTCACAAAGGACCCCACAACAACATCTAAAGAACTGCAGGCCCCACTTGCCTCAGTTAAGGTCAGTGTTCATGACTCCACCATAAGAAAGACACTGGGCAAAAATGGGTTCCAAGACCAAAACCACTGCTGAACAAAAAGAACATTAAGGCTGGTCTCAGTTTTGCCAGAAAACATCTTTATGATCATTTTGATGATCCCCAAGACCTTTGAGAAAATACTCTGTGGTCTGATGAGAGAAAAGTTTAATGTTTTGGATGGTGTGTGTCCCATTACATCTGGTGTAAAAGTAATGCCGCATTTCAGAAAAAGAACATCATACCAACAGTAAAATATGGTGGTGGTAGTGTGATGGTCTGGGGCTGTTTTGTTGCACTTGCTGTGATAAATGGACCCATGAATTCTGCTGTATACCAAACAATCCTGAAGGAGAATGTTCAGCCATCTGTTGGTGACCTCAAGCTGGGTTGTGCAGCAGGACAATGATCCAAAACACAACAGCAAGTCCACCTCTGAATGGCTGAAGAAAAACAAAATGAAGACTTTGGAGTGGCCTAGTCCAAGTCCTGACCTGAATCCTATTGAGATGCTGTGGCATGACCTTTGGTATGACCTTAAAAAGGCGCTTCATGCTGGAAAACCCTCCAATGTGGCTGAACAACAACAATTCTGCAAAGATGATTGGGCCAAAATTCCTCCACAGCGCTGTAAGAGATTCATTGCAAGTTATCACAAACGCTTGATTGCAGTTGCTGCTGCTAAGGGGGGCCCAACCAGTTATTAGGTTTAGGGGGCAATCACTTTTTCACACAGGGTCATGTGAGTTTGGATTTTTTTTTGTCCCTGAATAATAAAAAGTTTTATTTAAAAACTGCATTTTGTGTTCAGTTGTGTTGTCATTGATTAATATTCAAATTTGTTTGATGATCTGAAACATTTAAGTGTGACAAACATGCAAAATATAAGAAATCAGGGAGGGGCAAACACTTTTTCACACCACTCTGTGTGCGCGCGTGTGCGTGCGTGCGTGCGAGTGTGTATATATTGTTGGAGATGAAATTCTCTGCAACCCAATAAAGGCCAAAAGACCACTTTAGAAAATTAATTAAGCCAATTTCACCTGCCCTTACGTATTCATGAATCTCCAGTTCTGAGAAGGAAAGATGACTCACACACTTGTTTTAGATTGACAAAATGTATTGAAAAATAAATCAATCCAATCCACTTTATTTATATATCACATTTTAGAAACAATGTTTCCAAAGTGCTGCACAGACTAGTAAAACCATAAATAATAAGTAAAAGTAAAAATTACTACAGTAAAAACTAAAAGATCAAATCAAAACAAAGAAACGTACAACAGTAAAATATTTACAACAAGAAGTAAAAACAATAAAAGCAATAAATCCAAGAAGCAGGTAAACAATAAATAAATAAAATTAAATTAAAAAACTAAAATCAATAAAACCATCAAAACTAAAAAAAGAATAAAAGACACAGAGGACCATACGACTCACGGCGAGTTAAAAGCCAAAGAATAAAAGTGGGTTTTAAGACGAGACTTAAAGCTTTCAATTGTGGGGGCCGTTTTTACATGAGAGGGGAGAGTGTTCAGAATAATTTCACCTTCTTCGGATATCTGGGTAGCTGTCTCTCCTAATGTCCTCCTGTGGCTTCCTAACCAGAAGGAGAGAGAGCCGCCCCGATCGCTAATCCCATCTGCATTTTTACAATTGTTTTCCTCAGACCATTGGCAGTGTCTCTGAAGATAACTGTCTCCCGGATTCTTTGACGAAGCTTGTGTGACACCAGCAGGTGATAGTCGGCACTTTCGCTGACTTGTTGACACTTTTCTTGCACAAACAGCACATACTTCACAGTCTGTCTCAAGGCCTATTTTGACAATGCTTTTGTTCCCATATCTGGCTGCTTGTCCTGGCTGGCCTTTGCTGATTGTATACCACGTGTGAGCTCACACTATTTCTGTTTGACTTTTGACATACTTAAACAGTTTTCCATCTCCTCAACTAATTGTTCAATAAAGCATTATTTCTATAAACTACTTGTAATCACTCACCAAACAGTTATATTTATACTGTACTTATATTAGGGCACTCAGTTAATAATTCAATCAATAAACATCAAGGCAAACAGTTATTCTAAAATCTACTGTAATAAATATTTACTCACTCAGCTAATAACTTAATCAAACAATATTATCCTACAATAACAAATGTGCTAAAGGCCATATTTTACAGTCTCACTGTCATTATAATTGTAAAATTGCAGAATGTTTTTAACATTTATGAAATATATATATTTTTTAAACTTACATATACACTACATTAACTTTTACATATGCCAACAAGCAAATAAAGCTGAAATGGAATTATTGTGTGGAAAAATAATTTGTGTTTGAATTTCTGTCATCACAAAAATATATATATTTTTTGTAAAGGTAATATGAGCAAGAGAGCGAAAATGCCACAAACCGCTAGTAATTTCTTATGCCGTCGTTCATGTATTTGGTTGAAAGCAGTTGATTGTGAGGACCCCTACTGGACAAATATGGAAACAAACAAACGCACTATTTTTTTGTTAAATAAAATGTAAATTGCTTTTTTGGGTGTACGGCAGCAAATTCATTTAGAAAATAAAAGGACAGGAACCGTGGATCAGACCTTTACTTTCAAGTCTTGTTCAGTTCCTTTTTCGCCCACTAGATGTCACCGTTGCTCACTTATCGTCTTATTTGCTCGCCATTCCTTTTTGATACAGCTTTTGTATTGGGATCGCATCAGATGATGCAAGCATAGACCTCTAGATGGCGCTACACTATTAACCTTTAACTCCATATTCGCTGATTGCTCGAATATCAAAAATAATTTAGATTTCGTTTTGCTATTTATCATTATCACTCTCGTTAGTTCACCCACATAAACCTATAGCTATGTCAAGGTTGCTCTTTCCCTTTCCTATATGCAGTGCTTATTTGATATATTACCTTTTATACATTATTTTTATTATCTTGTCTTTGCTATGGCGCATGAAGCTTGTTTTTTCTGTGTCCTTTGCTGTGATAGTAGAAAAAATAACTATCCTTGTCAACATAAAAAAACGTGGTCTTCCTATAAGAAAAAAAATAATGAAACAAATACATAGATAAAAAGTAGTAATAGTAGTAGTAGAAAATATGAATATTGGTTGAAAAAAATACAGACTCCTTGCCCATAAAGGAAAAAACATGAAGGCTTCCTCTCTAAAATATTTTTAGTAGAAAAACCCACTACCAATTCCTTGTCAACAGCATATATTTCTTAGAGAAGCTCTGGAGTTCCAGTGAGGTTGATTTTTTCTGTTATTTATCTTATTTATTCTATTTTATGTTATGTGCTGCTTTTATCTGTTTTCCCTGTGCAGTGTCCTTGAGTTTTATTGAAAGGCCCCTTTAAATAAAATACATTATTATTATTATTATTGTTGTTATTATTAAGTAAATAAATAAATATTTTTATTATATATAATCTCTTATTATTGTTAGTATTAGTGATATAAAATAGAAATAGTAGAAAAAAGCTACAATTCCTTCTCAACATGAAGTAAAACAGGTAGTCTTTCTATGAGGAAAAAAAATAAAAATTTAATTTTAAAAATTAATTAACAAACTAAATTAATTGAACATTAAAAAATTATTATTAGTAAGTAGAAAATATTAATATTGGTTTTAAAAAAAACCCTACAGATTCCTTTTTCATAAAGGAAAAAGACATGCAGACGTTCTGTCTCTTAAGAACGTCTAGTCAAGAGTTCTGTTTTTTCACTTATAAAATAACAAAATAAATACAAATTTTAAGAAATATAATTATTATTAGTACCAGTATAAAATATTATTAATAGAAAAAAAAAAAACACAACAGCATGTACATTTCCTAGAGAAGGTCTAGAGTTCCAATGAGGTTTATTTTTTGTTATTTATCTTATTTATTCTATTTTGATGTTATGTGCTACTTTTATCTATCTACTACTATTATGAATTAAATAAATACATATTAAAAACAGTCTTAATATTGTTAGTATTAGTTGTATTAAATAGTATTGGTAGAAAAAACTATTCTTTGTCAACATGAACAAGTAGAATTTGTATTAAAAAGGTCTAGTTAAGAGTTCTAATGAGTTGTCTGGATGAAAATAAAACACAGTGTTATTATGATTTCATTATTATTTTTAATTTATTTGCATTTTTTAAAATGTGATTTTTTTTTTTTAAATGTGTTTTTCCACCCAAACAATCAATACAATCTTCAAATACCCAATCAGTGGGTCAGTTCATTCATTTCGCAAATAATTACAACTGTACAGGGAATAAAAAGAATTTCCTAAAAATGTGAATACATTTTATTTTAAATGATGGTATTCCTTTTGTTTATACGGTGGAGCTGTCCATGCACGTGTGGTGCTGACATCCCCTCCAATACTGAGCAGCCTTTCTTGTACATTGATTTACATTTGTTGTAAATGATGACATTTATACAAAATATTCTCTAAAATGTAATGAAATGTAAAATGTAAAATGTTATTCTCTAAAATGTAAAACCCATTTTATTGTAAACTAAAATATTACACTCTAATTATTAAACAAAACGTTATCTAAAATATGAATACATTTTAGAGAATACTTAGCAGCCTTTTTTCTACTATTATGTAACATAATTGTTGACTTTTACATGTTAATTATTAAACACACCATTCTCTAAAGTGTGAATCCATTTTTATTGTAACTGATAATATGATATTACTTGAGTTAATACGGTGGAGCTGTCCATGCACGTGTGGTGCTGACATCCACTCGAATACTGTGCAGACTTTATTTTCTGACATCATGCAACATAATTGTTGACTTTTACACGTTAATTATTCAACAGAACATTCTCGCTTTTGTTTTAAAGCCACAAGTGGACCTGCAGCGTGCATGGGGGCGGGGTTAGTGTTTAATTTGCATAAGAGATGCTGCACGTTTGTGCGTCACAGCCTTTGGCTCATGATGGGAGGGAGGGAGTGTGTGTGGGAGGGGTGGAGGAGGGGGCACCCATGGGAGTCAACAATCTGCAGAAGAGTGTGTCTGCGCACTAAAAAGCAGCTGCTTGATGTGATATGATAACTTAGCTCACAGGCGTTACAGGTGACCGGAGCGTCCTGGAGGCTGGAGGAGGGTCTCGTGCTGGCTGGAGCTCCATGTGAGGTGACCCAGCACCGGCACCGGCACCGGCACCGGCACCTACATGCCGGGACAGCAGAGGGATGAGGACAGTCACAGGAGTGGACAGAGTAAGTCTGGAGAGATTCTCTTTTTAATCCTCACTTGAGCCATAAAAGTCGATCCAAAAAGTTCCACAATGGAGGAGAGCGCGCTGCCGCCACAAGCCCCCAACCTGGCGCAGACAGCCGCCTCCAAGCTGTCTCAAATGGGGGAAAGAACTAAACAACTTGGAACCGCCATGCAGGACCCTGCTCGGCAGAACCGGCTCATCCTAGTCATCGTGTGTGTGGTGCTCCTGCTGGACAACATGCTGTATATGGTGATCGTGCCCATCATCCCAGACTACCTGGAGGGGCTGCAAAAGGCGGCAGACCGAGCTCAGGCGCCCCTGCACAGCAACCTCTCCAACGCCACCACGCACGGAGCAGCCAAGGGCAACTTTGACGTGCAGATCGGGATTCTGTTCGCCTCCAAAGCCATCGTGCAGCTGCTGGTCAACCCCCTAAGCGGCACCTTCATCGACAGGGTGGGCTATGACATCCCGCTCGTCATCGGGCTCAGTATCATGTTCCTGTCCACTCTCATCTTCACTTTTGCCGAGAACTACGCCACCTTGTTCGTGGCTCGCAGCATGCAAGGTATCGGCTCGGCCTTCGCCGACACGTCCGGTATCGCCCTGATCGCAGACCGCTACACGGAGGAGGCGGAGCGGAGCAAGGCGCTGGGCATCGCCCTGGCCTTTATCTCCTTTGGGAGCCTTGCAGCGCCCCCTTTCGGCGGGGTCCTCTACGAGTTTGCCGGGAGGCGAGTGCCCTTCCTGACCCTCGCCGCCGTGTGCCTCATTGATGGGATCATGTGCCTCCTGGTGCTCAAGCCCTTCTCCAACCGGGAGAGGGCGAACATGCCGGTGGGCACCCCCATCTACAAGCTCATGATGGACCCCTACATAGCGGTGGTGGCTGGGGCGCTGACCATCTGTAACATCCCCTTAGCCTTCCTGGAGCCCACCATCGCCAAGTGGATGGAGGAGACCATGAGAGCCAGCCAGTGGGAGATCGGCATGACGTGGTTCCCTGCCTTCTTCCCGCACGTCCTGGGGGTGTTCCTCACTGTCAAGCTGGCCGCCAAGTACCCGCACCTACAATGGTTCTACGGGGCCATCGGCATGGTGTTCATCGGGGCCAGCTCCTGCACGGTGCCCGCCTGTAAGAACTTCGGGGAGCTCATGATCCCGCTGTGTGGGATCTGCTTCGGCATCGCCTTCGTGGACACGGCGCTGCTGCCCACGCTGGGCTTCCTGGTGGACGTGCGCCATGTGTCTGTGTACGGCAGCGTGTACGCCATCGCAGACATCTCCTACTGTGTGGCCTACGCCATGGGGCCGGTGGTGGCCGGGAAGATCGTGCACGACTTGGGCTTTGTGCAGCTCAACCTGGGGATGGGTTTGGCCAATGTGCTGTACGCCCCGGCCCTCCTCCTCCTGAAGAACGTGGCCCAGATGAGGCCGTCCTACTCTGAGAGGAACATGCTGCTGGAGGACGGCACCTCGGGACTGTACGACTCTATCAAGATGGAGCAGAGGGAAAAGAAGCGGAAAGGTTTGTGCACCACCATCGACGAGAACGGCATCGAGACCTTTGTGCAGCGCTCCTTCTCCGAGGAGGAATCCTCAGGTGGAGAATATGCATAAAAAAAGTTTGTGAAATAAGTGCCAAAATGTAGAGTCGTGTCCTTCCACTTTAATCAGCCGCATTCAACAATTTAAAGAATCGTGAAGCTTCAGCTGTTTGCAGTAGAAAGGAGCCATGCATTGATTGTGTTAGTGATTTATCAGTTGATTCGATTCAGGGATTCAAGTCAGTAACACACACTTGTCTTTGCGTGTGTTCATTTTTGCCTTTTAAGTTGCACTGCTCAATAATTATGCAAAAATAATGAATGTGTGTGTATGTGTGTGTGTCCCTGAAATGCTTTATTCGACTGGTTTGACGATGATGTAATCAAGGAATGCAAAAGCCTCAATGTATGATACATGTATAATGGTGTACATAATTAAATGAATATCATGTCAACCATGCTTGGGGGAGTCATTTCACTATTTCATGTTGATATTTTGTGGTGATAATGTCTCATTTTTCAACCATATATCAGGGGTGGGCAACCTGCCGCCCGTGTGCCATGAACAACCTGTGAGAGTGCAATTCTAAAACCCTCAGCGCACATAACAATAATAATGATAATAATGATAATAATGATAATAATGACAATAATAAATACTAGAAATAATCACTGCGATTGGCTGGCGACCAGTCCAGGGTGTACCCCGCCTGTCGCCCGAGTTCAGCTGGGATAGGCTCCAGCATGACCCCGCGATTCCTAAAGAGGAGAAGCGGTATAGAAAATGGATGGATGGATGGATAAATGATCATTATTGAAAGCACAAAATATATAATAAACATTTGTGGTATGTATAACACAACATTGAAATAAAAATAAAAATAAAAATAAAAATAAAAATAAAAATAAAAATAAAAATAAAAATAAAAATAAAAATAAAAATAAAAATAAAATATAGAATAAGAATATATACAATAATAAACATTTGTTCGCAAATGACATTATATATGTTGTATACATGACCTAAAATGTGCTTTTAACAGAAAAATGGCCTTTAACAGAGGCCGTGTCGAAAATATCAGGAAAAATATCCAACAATATGAGTTAAGTGTAATTCTTAAAACCTCAGCGCACATAATAATAATAAGAACACATGTTTAAAAAAATATTATCAATAATCATTATTAAACGCATAACATATATAATCAACATTTGTAGTATGTATAATACAATATTGCAGTAATAATAATAATAATAATAATCATAAAATATATATGCTATACATAATCATTATAAAACCACAAAATAATGCTTATAATATATAGAATAATTTGTAAATTACATTATATACAGTATGTTTTATTATGTATATACTATATTTATTATTTATTATGATGTAAAATGTGCTTTTAACAGAAAAATGGCAGAGGCAGTGTCTAAAATATCGGTAAAAATATTAAACTGCAAAAATCACTGGCACGTGCACAACATAGTGTGCGTGTTCATGCACACTACGGCGTCGGTGTTGTGTCGTATATGTGGGGTGGCAAATAAAAGTTGCTGGCGAATAGCAGGACTTCAGGGAGGAGCCTTGGCAAGACCCCCCCCCAGCGTCCCCTCCTGAGCCAGCGAGGGAGATAGTCGAGCTCTCGGTCATGTTGCAGCTTTAAGGATGCTGGGAAAATGAATCGATTGGAGAGAAACTGTAGATGACAGGTGAGGTGAACACGTTCAAGCCTCCCGCTTGAAGCTTGAAGACGAATAAGGAGTTTTTCTTATCTTACAGGTAAGCCAGAATTATCATGAATTAAGTGATTGTTATTGAAGTATTTCATTATTGAAGATTGCAAGATTTCCCACGCGACAGCGGACCCTGAAAGCATCACAGTCGGTTGTTGTGTTGGATAAACAGGTGTCGAGCCGCACAACGCTGTCAATTTTTTTGACATTTTTATTTGATTTGATTCTTGAAAGGCTAAAAGTAAAATTTGGGAGATGCAGCCATAAGAAAAAAAGAGTTTGTGTTGTTAATAGTTTGTACATTAGTTTGTATTTCACTGCATTTTAAATGATCATTTTGGGCATTTACATGCATGAAACATCTAAAAAATGTCTGAACAGCTTAAAGGAAAACTGCACTTTTTTGGGAATTTTGCCCATCATTCACAATTCTTATGAGAGACATGAACACACGTCTTTCTCTTTTCTGTGCGTTGTAAAGATATAAAAAAAAAACTCCAAAAAGCAGCAACAACGCTCCATTTACATAACGTGACCTGCATATCAACCAAGCTACAGCGACATTGTTATTATTATCATTTTTAACATTGTTACGCCCAAGAACTATTTTACTGCCATAGTGACACCTCTTCACATCACACCAGCTAGCTACTAGCCAGCTAGCTTCACCACACACTTGCTCACAATCCCTCAGGTCACTAGCAAAAGTTAACGTTAGCGTTCCTTTCTATGTTGCTATGTGAAATCAATGCGTCCAGGAAGGAAGTTGCACTAATGCTTAAAATGACCAAACTAAAGCAAAATACTGTAATGTACAGCATGGATATAAAACCATAAAACATGGTTGGATGTTTTTGGAGGTGTTTTAATAGCGAACTTTGTAGGCGGAATAGGTGTGTCCCATTACATGCATTAATTAGCTGCCTTTTTTTAAAAATCTGTTTTATATCTTTAGAACACACAGAAAAGAGAAAGAAGTGTGTTCATGTCTCACATAAAGATTGTGGATGATGGAAAGAATTTTAAAAAAGCACTTTTCCTTTAAGATTTCAATTTAGACTATTTCATTTTTTTAATTTGGCCACCAGATGGTGCTTGTTTTCCCCAATCAAAGCATGCAGCAACCTTTCACACCTTTAAGGGTAGCATTGAGGAAGTGCATATGCGACTTTATACGTGTAAGTTATCAGCCATGAAAATGGCTAAATTAAAACGAACTAAATTAAAACAAATGTATTTTTACAATAAAAAGAAAAAAGTTTATGGGATGGATGCTGAAAAGCTGTCTGAATTTGACCATTTAGTAAGCATCCTGGAACGCATTTGCCGCATATGGTGGCTCTGGAATGGTGTTTCAGTTTGGACAGTGAATGCAGCAGCGTTGGGCGTGAGACTCTGATTGGCAGTCCTGGTTGGACAACGTCGCTCATGCAACTGGGGAAGTTCTGCAGTAGGAAACGCGGCTCCTTTTTAACTTTGAATGAGGAAATCCTGACATTTTGACACCAAGACAGTACAGTGAATGTATGCACGTACAAACGCACTGCATCGTCCTGAGATGTAATATTCACTTTCATGTCAATAAAACAAAAGGTAGCAATATTAGAAGCACCTCTCAGTATAAATCAACAACCATAATCATAAACATTTTCTTAACAAATAACGTTTTTGTAATGGATTTGATGATGCATGGGTTCCTACTGAAAATACTGTATTTATTTGAAAAGGGATTCCCCTTGCCTGACTGCACCTGCGCATCGCCACCATGCCAGTTCTCAATCAAGAACCCTCCAAAGACCTGGAGCCCAGTGATGTAAATATGATTAATGGCCATCTTTCACGTCTAGAAACATCAGAAATAGACGTAAAAGTGCTCCACCTGTGTCTAGAGTCCGCCAAAACTGCCGCTCCCAGCGCTGAAGAACACGCTGGACACATACCTGAGGTGCATGAAACACCTGCTGACAGAGGAGCAGTTCAAAAGAACACAAGAGGCGGTGAAGCACTTTGGCGCCCCCGGTGGCGTGGGGGAGCTACTGCACGGCAAGCTGGTGGAGAGAAGAGAGAAGAAGGCCAACTGGGTAAAAAAAAACAAACAAACAAGCACACACACATGTGATATATGTTAGTGTCAAATCATTATGTTGTGAGACAGGGGCATATCCGTGTTTAGGAAATATTTTATTAGCTTTCGCCACAAATACAGTGGTGTGAAAAGCGTTTTCCCCCTCCTTGGAATCCCTCGCAGTGTCCTGCGGAGGCTGCTGCAGGAGTACGGGGTTCGTACAACAGGAGCGGGAGCCTGGTTTGCGTTGCCAGAAGCAATTCGAGTCTGGACTCTGCCAAGGCTGCTCTTTGTCGCCAGTTCTGTTCAGAATTTTTATGGACAGAATTTCGAGGCGCAGCCAAGGCTGGAAGGGATGAAAAATAGTTTAACGGGTGTTGTTTTATTAAATTATCATTTTGGTGTCAGCAATATTTTCCCTTGAAGTGAATGTTTCTTTTCTCTTTGAGTGTAGGTGTATGACTACTGGTTAAATGACATGTACCTCAACAACAGACTTGCACTGCCGGTCAACTCCAGCCCAGCGATGGTCTTCCCGCCACAGAATTTCAGAGCTCCTATTGATTCCCTAAAGTGAGTGTGTGTGTGTGTGTGTGTGTGTGTGTGTGAGACAATGAAATGTGTATGAACGACGCAGCAAGTCAATCATCCTAACCACGTGAGAGTCTTGGACTGGGACAGAGATTCAAGATTCAAGAGAGTTTTATTGTCATGTCAAGGGCACAGATGCAGGCTTTACCCTTGAGAGAGCCTAGGGACATTTTGTGTCACTTTTTAAACATTTTCAAGCCATTTCGGTTGTGTTGAATGATTATCGGTCAAACTTGCAAGAGGACATTCATTTAAAAAAATGTAGGAATTGATCTCTATTCTTTAAATGTATTTTAATGACAAAAATGTCCTTTGGAAAACTATTAAAAATGTCATCTTTGAACAATTTAATCTTAACATAAACTAATGAAATTCTTTATGTTAAAGGAAAACATTTTTGGCCATCATCCACAATACTTATGTGAGACATCAACACACATTTCTTTCTCTTTTCCGTGCGTTCTCAAGATTTTAAAACAGCTAAAAAGAGGCAGCTAAGAATGCACTTAATGGGACGCACCTATTCCACCTATAAAGCCTTCGAAAAAAAAAACAAAGCTCCATTTACATAATGTGAGCTGCATATCAACCAAGCTACAGCAACATTGTTATTATTATTGTTATTAGCATTGTTACACCCAAGACCTACTTTATTGGCGTAGTAACACCTCACCACACCACACCGGCTAGCTACTAGCCGGCTAGCTACTAGCTTCCCCACACACTCGCTCACAATGCCTCAGGCCACTAGCGAAAGCTAACGCTACATATTGGAGCTGCCGCCACTGCTGCTGTGTTTTTGTTTTTGAGTTTGGAAAAGTTAACGCTAGGTGTAGCCTTCCTTTCCATGTTGCTATGTGAAATCAATGCACCCAGGAAGGAAGTACCACTAATGCTTAAAATGAAGAAATACAGCAAAATACTGTAAGTATGACATGTTAACCTGAATGTGCCTGTTACTACATGCTCACAGCATGGATAGAAAACCATAAAACCTTGTTGGAGGTTTTTGGAGGTGTTTTAATTGCTGTGTCACATTACGTGCATTCTTAGCTGCCTCGTTTTAGTTGTTTTTATACCTTTAGAACAAGCAGAAAAGAGAAAGACGTGTGTTCATGTCTCACATAAGGATTGTGGATGATGAGGAAAATTTCCCAAAAAAGCACAGTTTTCCTTTAAGATTTCAATTTGGACTAGTTAATGTTTTATTTGGCCACCAAATGGCGCTTCTTTTTCACATTCAAATCATGCAGCAACATTTCACAGCTTTACCGTGATCTGCTATTTAAAAGACACGTGTGTGTCGCTATAGCTAATAATGGTATATAATAGTCATATTTAAACAATTGTATGCGTGTGAACATTATTATTTGAGGGGTGTTTTTCTTGAAAATAAAAATCAGTGTTGCTGCAATCCCATCTCAGGGCGCAAAAATAAAAATAAAATACTGTGGAAACATATTTGATGGAAATTAGCTTTTTTAAAATAAAAACCGGTGGTATTTGATGAAGATATTAGTAACTACAGGGTTAAAAAAATAAACCCCTGAAAAACAGAATTAATATTTAATATGTTGATAAATAGAGTTATCAAATGATTACATTTTTAAATCAGATTAATCACAGTTTTAAAATTTAATTAATCATGATTAATCACCATTAGCAACTATGTCTGAAATATGGCCATTTTTACTGTATTTAACGAAAAGGAAGGTAAATGACGTGATGTGTTTTTTGTGGTCGGGGACAAATAAGTGAGAATATTTAAAGCATTTCTTACGTGTTGAAGCCAAAAGATGCTACGTGTTTTGCGTGGGATTGCTCAGCGAATAAAAAATGAAGCACCTGACAGGACAATTTTTGAAGATCGAGGGAAAGACAGCCGACTTGTATAAATGAGATGGGATTTGATCGATTATGGCAAATTGAACACCTTGACAGATGAGGTGATTATAGAAAACATGAGGAGCTGAGAGGAGGATGGAAGACACCAAAGGCGGATACGGTCTGGATAACCTGGAATTGATCTACCAGTAACCACTAATGCTGTTACATGTCATCCATCTGACCAATAAACCAGCTTGGTTAACCACGTTTACAAAAAAAAAAGAAAAAAACATTCTCCATGTTCCTTCTTGCAGGTTTGCTGCAAACTTGATCTCCGGAATTCTAGAGTACAAAAGTCAACTTGATGCGTAAGTGAAAGTCAAATTCTGGCCGATAACCTTGGAGGAGGTAAACACATGTGTTACGTGTGTTGGCAGACGTGCTTTACCTGTGGAGTACGCCCGAGGTCAGCTGGCTGGAACCTCTCTTTGCATGGAGCAGTATTATCGCATCTTTACCTCCTACCGGGTACCGGGCCACGAAAGGGACACGCTGGTGGCGCAGGACAGTACTGTGATGCCGGAACCGGAACACATCATTGTGGCTTGTAAAAACCAGGTTAGATGGGAAAACCTGAACCCTGCATCCAGTGCCTCAGCATGACACACCGTAAAGATGGAAATGCTGGATTTTTTTTTTTACTTTGTGAACAGACCGGCCTTGGCAGAGGTCTGGGCTCCTCAAGAACTCTTCATGAAGTTTGTCAACATTGGTTAAGCGGTTTTTGTAGCTAACAGCAAACAGTAAACATTGTCCCTTTGGTGGAGGTAATAAGTGCTTGAACCCTGGCCTCCCCCAAGGCCAACTAAAGCAAAAAAAAGTCCTAGAAACCCTGGATTTTCACCAATTTATTCTCCTAAAACTACAACTAAAAACAAGATGTCTTTGGTGGAGGTAATAAGTGCTAAAGTGTAGACCTCCATCGAGGACAAACTGTTAATTACAGAAAAAATAAAGTTGTGAAATCCTGGATTTTCATCCATTTTAATGGGTTCTTGCTTGACGCATGCAACAAACATATAAACACACCTAAGAAAAAGACAAAGGCTCCTTGGTGGATGTAATAAGTGATTGAGCACAGACCTCCACCAAGGCCAAACTGGTTAACTCGAGCAAAAAATGGTCATGAAATCCTGGATTGGCACTAGTTTCAATGACTTCCTCGTAGAACGCTAACAAACAAACACCGAAGAAGATAAGCTCCTTGGTGGACCTCCTCCAAGGGCAAACTAAAGCAACAAAAAGTCCCAGAAACCCTGGATTTGCACCAATTTCTTCTCCTAAAACTACAACTAAAAACCATGTCCATGCTGGAGGTAATAAGGGCCTGATCACAGACCCCCGCCAAGGCCAAATTAATTAACTAGCGAGGTCCCACTAGAACCCTAACAAACAAACAGCTGAGTAAATAAGCTCCTTGGTGGAGGTAATAGTGCTAGAGTGCAGACCTCCCGTAAGGCCAAACTGTGAACAAAGTAAAAAAAAATCCTGTATCTGTTTTTGTGGAAATATGTCACCAACACATAAAACACAACACTGGCATAGAAACAGGAGTTCAGAACATTCATTCACCGTAGCCAATCAAGGGAGTGTTGTCAAATTCCCACCCCTATGTGAAATAAGCAAGTATCCGATGTTGTTCTTCTTCTGTGAAGTTATTTGTGCTGGATGTGGTCATCAATTTCCGGCGCCTGAGCAGCCAAGACCTCCTGACTCAGCTGGAGAAGATCGTAAAAATGGCTGAAAATCATGATGAGCGGCAGCCACCGATCGGTCTTCTTACCTCTGATGGCCGCGCCGAGTGGGCCGAGGCTCGCAGCGTCCTTGTGAGAGGTAGTAGTACCACCACAGATGAGTTCTACAGTCCGATAGGTTGACAATTGCTTGCTCTCTTAAGAGTCAACCAACAGGGACTCGTTGGACATGATCGAGCGCTGCCTTTGTTTGGTCTGTCTGGATGACGCCAGCGGGACCGACCTGACCGACTCCACTCGGGCCATGTTGATGCTGCACGGGGGAGGAGTGGCCGGGAATGGGGGCAACCGCTGGTACGACAAGAGTGTACAGGTTTGTGCTGGTCTAAGGATGTAACAGGAATGTATTAGTTACTCCTAGATTGGAAAACGCTACTGGGAATGATCTCCGTAAGGATTTGGCTCAGGGACGGAAGGCGGAAGGTGACCTGTGGACCAAAGCATGGAAGTTGGAATTGGTTGCAGATGATGAGTGGCTGTGATGAGAACTGTCGATAGAACCCAAAACGACTCAGATTACCAAGAATCACGATCTTGGACATTTTGAAAAGGTCATTTTGTAATAGATGCTGCTGTGGAGGATCGTGGGAAATAGGGGTGCACCACCGGCAGGGCTTCAGGGGGGTTTATTGGGCCGATACAAGGAAATTACGACATCATACAGACAAATCTAAGAAACATTACAAATATCTCCGTTAAACGATCATTTAAAAAACGCTCCATCTCGCTCTTAGGCGAGATGACCCGTCCTGTGCGGGTGAGCAAATCAAGCGTTCCTTTTTTCTCCTGCCTGTGACGTTAACAACCTGTCGTAATTCACTTGTAAATGAACATTCACTTTAAGAGAAAGATTTTGCTTGCTAGTTGTACCAAATGCTCTGCGATGAGGGGGGAAAAAAACATTGAACGCACAAAAAAACCTTTTCATCCACCTGAAACACCAGCAAAGCTATGACGATTGGGTGTTTGCTGCGGTGTTTGAAAAGTGCAAAAGGTTTGCCAGAGACCTCCGTGGCGTCACACTGACTGCTCAGAGCGTGTGCCCGAAAACAGTGCACCATCCTGGGCCAGAGCAGGTAGCTCCCTCTACTCTATACTCTGGTTCTCCTGATAGTAGTGATGTGGTAGTAGTAATATCATGATATTTGATTAGGAAAATCAATAGGTACACTTGGTCTAATCCTAATTTGTTCAAGTCCTTCTTACCTCCAGGTGTGCACAAACTACAGTTAATTCTAAATTTAAAAAGTAGATATATAAAAAAGTTACTGGTTATCGGTACAATATAGGTCTTGAGAAGCACAAAGTTCGGTTTGAAAAAAAGCTATCGTGCATCCGTAATGGGAAATGGGTTTCAACACACAGAACACACTATTAGGCGACACTGCTTCAAGAAACCAGCGCTAGCTTCCATACTTTGGTCCCTAAGTCAAGTCCTTTAGGAGGCTCTTAAAACGATATTGTTGTGTCAGTTTGTTGTAGGCGCTGGTGGCTGCTGCGGCGTCGTGTGTGAGCATTCACCATTTGAAGGGATTATTCTGGTGCAGTGCATGGAGTACCTTCTCAAGTACATGTAAGGATTTCACTCCTGGATTAGGGGGTTTCAGGAAGTCAATTTGTAAAATGATGCACACACTGCACTAGGATCGGCAGCCCATCCAAGCTGGTGAGAGCTGCAAGTGTGAGCGAGCTACCAGCACCAAGACGACTCCGCTGGAAATGCACCCAGGGGATGCACAAACTCCTTGCATCTTCTGAAGACAAACTCCAGAGGTTTGTGTGGCTTCACAGTTTTTCCACTTTAGCTTTAAAGGGTCCCTGACATGATTTGTCAACTTTGCTTAAATATTTTATATATTATTTGCAATTATGTTCTACATTGTTCAGTTTTTGAAAGCGACGGTAAATGGTAAATTCGCAAAAATGACATTTATAGTTCATGGCGGCAGCCATGATGAGCTAGCTGTCGCTGTTCGATCGAGCAGCTACTCAAACATGGCGGTGTATGAGACAGAGGATGTTTACAGTGATTATAGCGACGATTTGAGCCATGTGTCGATAGTTTTCGAGAAAAGAAGGGAGAAACATTTGGAGATGAAATAGAGAACTTGCAGAACATGGACTTAAGCCTTAAGACATGGAGATGAAGATCGGTCGCCTTCAAAACACAGAATGGTGAGTGTAAATTACTCTGGAGTTGCTTTCCTTCAATTATTGTTTTAAATCAGCTTCTAAATGAGCGTAAAGGGGTCTTTATAGCCTGTTTTACGTTATATTTTGTTGCAGCCGCTGTGAAAGGATGTTTATTTAACATGTATAATGCTTTACAGCACTGCCACCATCGTGGAATAGTGTTTAAAAGACATTATATAAACAAGACATGACTTACTCTGCTCTGTGGCAACTTTGACAGTGTCTTTTTTTCCTGTGTACCGCCGGAATAGCATCCTTTTTTAAAATGTGTTTATACTGTACTTTCAAGCCAAATGCTTCTTGTAAAGGTGTTTCTTTATAGCAGTCACCACTGAAATGATCACTGCAAAAAACAGAACTCGAGGTGGGCGTCCAACTGTCTCTCGTTCTTTGTACTAGCTTCGTCCATTGTTTTCTTAAATCCTCCTCTGTTGGAAAAGAAAACAAACTTACAGTATCACTCGGATACTGTCAACATCCAGCAGCAACACGTTTTGGCATGACTATTTTGATTATAAATATACTTTAACCAAGTCGACGATCTACCTCAAAAAGCATGTTTACTCTACATTAGCTGAGGGGTGTCACCCTCATGACGTCACTTCCGGAAATCTATTTCATCTCCAAATGTTTCTCCCTTCTTTTCTTGAAAACTATCGACACATGGCTCAAATCTTCGCTATAATCACTGTAAACATCCTCTGTCTCATACACCACCATGTTTGTGTATCTGAGTGATAGTGCTCTGAGATCGCTCTGAGACTGAACAGCGAGAGCTAGCTCGTCATGGCTGGCACCATCAACTACAAAAATAATTTTTGCTAATTTAGCGTTTGCTTTCAAAAATTGTCCAATTTAGAACATAATTACAAACAATACATACCATATTCAAGCAAAGTTGATCAATTATGTCAGGGACCTTTTAACGACAAGATGTTCTTTTTGCCAAAGGCTGGTGAAGAATCTAGACATGAACGTCCACAAATTCCACCATTATGGGAAAGAATTCATCAAGAAGCTGAAAATGAGTCCTGATGCCTTCATCCAGGTGGCTCTTCAGCTGGCCTACTACAGGTAAGGAGAAAGGCTCACAGGACATCGTGGCACTTCCTCTTCATCCATTTTCTCCGTGGATCTTAGATGCCACAACAGGCAAGTTTCCACCTATGAGAGCGCTTCCATACGACGCTTTAAGGACGGACGAGTGGACAACATTCGCTCTGCTACTCCAGAGGCCCTACACTTTGTCAGAGCGATGAGCAACGGACACAAAAGTGTAAGTAGTTTGACGCTAGATGCGTTTGATTGTTGTCGGATACGTTGTCCCCCTTTGTGCAACTGGTCCGATACATCTGGCAAATGAACGAATCTGGTCTCACTGTTTACATTCCTGGAATTGCGATGTCACGTGACTGAACGGAGGTGGACACGTACAAACCGTGCAATCCATCAGAGACAGCGAATGCATCTGAACAACTCATTTTGTATCATTCAGTTGTACCATTAAGCAAAGTGCAGAGGATTAACATTAGCATTGATTCCTGCTTGCGCCTACCAGGATGCAGAGAAGATGGAGCTGCTACGAGGCGCCATATCAGCACAGACAAAATATTCCACACAGGTAACTGTCAGTGAGTCCTTTCCACAGTCCCTATGCCAATCTTGAATTGTCCTGACAAAGAAAACATCATACTGAGCTGGGTTATTTTCCTTTGCCAGGCTATCACGGGGATGGCCATCGACAACCACCTACTGGGATTACGCGAGATTGCACAGGAATTGAAGATAGACAAGCCAGAGATGTTCAAAGATGAAGCATACCGCATCAGTAATCAGTTCCTGCTCTCTACAAGTCAGGTATATATTTGTTCAGGTCCATCTGAAAACCTGTTAAGTACTGTAGTTGTCAGTGAGCATCCTGATCTTTCAGGTTCCAACCACTGTTGAGATGTTCTGCTGCTACGGACCCGTGGTTCCAAATGGATACGGGGTGTGCTACAACCCTCAGTCGGACCACTTTGTCTTCAGCGTCTCCAGCTTTCGGGAGAGTCCTCACACTTGCTCATCAAAATTTGTAAAAAATTTGGAACAGGGACTTTTAGACATGAGGGATCTGTGCCATAAAAGCAGCCCTAATGCCCACGAGCCTAGACAGGGCCAGACCATGGAGACCCCCACCCAAAAGAAACGTGCGGACCTTAGCAAGGGACAGGGAACACAGCCAAAGGTTCTAGAGAAGACAGAAAGCCAGACTAAATCGAAAGCTGGTGGTAAACCTTAGGACTTGACTTGAAAGGTGTCTCTTATGTGCCACAATAATGGTCCACAGTCGTCCCTCGTTTCTAGCGGTTAATTGGTTCCAGGATTCAACGTAATTACAGCATAGAAAAAATATTTAGGACTTTCTAAATACGTTTTTTTTTAACATTATCAGAGCCCTCTAGACATGAAATAACACACCTATAGGCACCTTTACACTCTTAATATTCATTGTTTACATCACATTGCTAAACTTTTATGCTTCAGGGACTCGAGAAGGCCGCTAGCTAGCAAGCTATCAAGCAAGAGAGATAGCAGGCATCCTTGAATTTATTTCTTCTAAACTTAGAAAGCCAAAAACTTCATGCAGTGTTAAGGTAATGTAATGTAAGCTAATGTCTCAATGTTTTGTGTCATTACTGCCACCGAGTGACCAGGGGCCTCATCTATAAAAATGTGCGTGGAAACCTGACTAAAAGTCTGTGTACGCCAGAAACCCAAAATGCGCCTACGGACAAAAATATTCAGACCTATAATAAGTGGCGTACGCACACCTTTGCGCAATTTACGCAACTCCGCCTCAAGTTACGCCCTTTCCACGCCTCCACTTCACCATAGAAGGTCAATGCAAAGTGACTCATGCATGAATGTGGCTTCCACATTTAAAAAGTCTTGATTGCATTGCAATCACTGCTGGTGGGAAGACGAAGAGGATGAAGAAGCTGCATAACAAATAAAACAAAGATTGCGTGACAGCACGTCTGCTGTCATCGCTGTGACTTGAGCTGGGCCAACCGAGGCAAAACTAACAACAAAAAAAGTGGTCCGATATCAAGGCACACGTTTCCATTTTTAGTGAGCACGTTTCTACATTTTTCCTAATTGATACCACATTTTAGATGAATATAAGCTTAGCAAAGTCTGTTTCATCTAAAGGTAAAGACTCAAAATAGGGATGTTGATGTTGAAAATGAATTGCTGTAATTCCAGACGGATATTTTAAATAAATATTTAACTTAATGATGACATTTTGACCATTAAAATATTAGGTATATTATAATTAGTTTATGAGGAACTGTTGTGTGTTATTTTACGCACACGGCCCTGACACTGTCCACACATGGTAAATAAACTGATGACATATTTGTCTTATTTTTTGGAGAACTGTCCAAAAAAAAGCGAGAAACGAAGAAGTGAGGACATATTATCTCTGTATCTTGTAAACTTAAACCCTACAGAATTATTTAATTGACAACTTGATGTTTGTTATCATTAATATTTATAATGCTTTTAAGTCCGTAACGGCGTGATGTTTTCATGCAATCATACTTAAATCTTTATCGGCTTCCAGTGCATGTTTTTTTCTAACATATGATTTCACTTCACCACTTAAAATGTGCGCCGCCTCTTTGCCATGTCTCCAAAAAGTGCCTACGCCAGCTACAAAGGTGACGTACCGGTGTGCACATTCTCACGTCAGCTTGTATTTTGATAGATCACGTACTTTGCGTGGAAAACGGCGTACGCAACTTTTCACCCCTGTTTTGTGCGCTTCATAGTTGCTTCATAGATGAGGCCCCAGAATACCACATATCACTTATTTCAATATGTTTTAATATTAGACCAAAGTCTACCACAAAACAGCCATCATTTATTAATTACCGGTAATTAATCGCTGACAAAAAGTGATATAGCGAGGGAGCGATAATCAAATGGCGATATTACGAGGGACGACTGTACATATAAACAAGAATATAACATAGTTACAGATAAAAGGTTAAATGTATATATGTCTATCCTCAAATAGTGGCCCCAGCCGTTCCCTAGGTGTTCGTTGGGTAAAATAAGACACCTGTTTCTGACCTTTTCAAGTTCACTAAGGCAGCATTTAAAGCAGGCAAGTTTCAGTATGCTGCTTCTTGATTTGGTTAGCGCTTCTAACACGAGTGCGTAGCGGGTCTTGGTTCTAAAACACGGCTTTATTCTGTAGACCGGGAGTCCTCAACTAGATTGGTGAATGTTGCTCGGCAGACATTGTGAGGGCCAGATGATACTGTTAAACAAATAATAATATTACATTGTAATTAATCATTTAAATTCATTATATAAAGCATTTTCAGTACAGTATTATTTTATAAGACATACATTTTCAGTATTTATTTTATTGTGTGTAGCTAGATGTATTTATTTTTGTATCATAAGGCCTGCTGTGGAAATGCAATTGAGACAAAATATATACTGTACTGTATGAATCATACACAGCAGAGGTGATAACTGTACTTACGCGTGTACTGCAATGCATTTCATTTAGTATATAAGAACAAGCGGACGTGCACTTGAAGTCTATGTAACATGTCCACAATGAGGCATGTTAACTTCCACACACACATTTGGCAGTAAGGCCAACATGATTGCACTTAGATTTGTGTCCCAGATGAAGCCAACACAATAATATATTTGCACATTTTATTGAATGACAAATGGAGCATTCATAAAGATGCTATACGGAATTACTGTACGCCGACTGTATCATCACAAATATATTGTATATGTGCTTTGTGACTCCACAAGCTATTACATGCTTCTGGTTCAATCTCATCTCTGTATTCGAGTGTGCTTTAATGCAGCATTTGTACGCAAAGAGACGGTTAAATAGTTATGATGTTTATTTACACATGAGGGTTCAAACGAGACGAGCGAGCGTCAACGCCGCCCGTCGGGCCTCGCGGGCTTTGTTGTCTGCGTTTGTGCGTGCTCGAGCCTTATGTTGCAAAAAGTAAACAAGTCTCTGCGCCAGCTGGCTGATGTCTGCTAATGAGGCGAGCTGTGACGATAAAGAGGCATTCCTTCACTAACGGCTCAGATGGCAAAAAGCAAAGGCAGACACGCGTCTACTGATGCCTGTCAGAAGCACTTTAATTACCTTAATATCACACGTAGAACACTATTGTTTATATACACAGGTACTCTGGTACGGTGTGAAAGGATGAAAGTACATCAGGGCCACATGGAAAAGGGGAAAAAAGATGTCATGTGACAACAATAAAGTCATCATGTCACAAACACAAGTGGTAATGTCACATGAAAATCACCATTCTGTGGCAATGTAGTTATCTACATACTCAAATGTTACGAGAAGAAAGTTGTGCTGTTACGAAAAACTTTGCAGTGTTGTTATGTAACAACAGAAAGAATAAAGTTATATGGCTACAAAAAACGTTGTTGTAATGTTATGAAAAAATGTTACCAAAATAATGTGGAATGTGACAAGAGTAAACTCATGTGGGAATGAGTACAAAGTTGTGGTGTTATGAAAAATAGTTGGAATGTTTCCAAAAAAGGCTACGCTTACAAAAAAGTCATATTGTTACAAATTACAGTGTTACAAAAAAGTTGTAAAGTTTTGTTTAAAAAAAAAAAAAGGCTGTAATGGCAAAAGTTGTGGTGTTACGAAAAACGTTGTAATGTTATTATGTTACAGGAAAAGGTCGTGAAGTTACAAGAGCAAACAGTTACAAGGTTACGAGGAAAACTGTCGCAATATTGTGAAAAAAAAGGTCAGGTTACCAGAAAAAAAGTCGTAATGTTCCAATATTAAACTTATAATGGAATGAATATGAAGCTAAAAAAAGTCGGAATGTTACAAGAAAAAGGTTACTTGGGAAAAAGTCGTAATGTTACAAGATTAACCCCGTAAATGGAATGAGAATGATGCTATAGTCTTACAAAGAAAAGTTGGCAAGTTTCTTAAAAGAATGTCGCAAGAAGAAAGTAATGACTAAAGTTGTGTTACGAAAAACGTTGTAATGTTCCTATGTTACAAGGAAAAGGTCGTGAAGTTACGAGAGCATAAGGTTTGCCAGAGACGTCCATAGCGGCACACCGGCTGCTCGGAGCATGTACCCGAATACAGTGCACTTTACTGGGCCACATCTTCGCTCTATACTCTGGTTCCTAATCAAATCCTAATGTGTTCCAGTCCTTCTAACCTCCAGGTGTGCACACTGAATAAAAAAAGTAGTTATCGGTTATCGGTACCATATCGGTCTCGAGAAGCAGAGAGTTATTGGTATTGGTATTAGTTTGAAAAAAAAAAAGCACATTTCTCAGTTACATAATAATTAACTATGCTTTGAGAAAACGTACTTAAAACACTCGAATAAAACTACTATAAAATATTTATGATGGCCAGCGTTCTACATCTGCAATGATAAGCTACTATGTTCAAGTTATGAGGATCTGTTGTGCTTATTGTTGTGAAGAGGTACTGAAGCGTTAAAAAGCCCTGAGATCAGGGGTGTCATTTTATTGGCCTGCAGCACATTCTAAATAACATAACATAACATTTATCCACCCATCCAATTTCTATGCCACTTGTCCTCACTAGGGTCGTGGGGGTATGCTGGAGCCTATCCAAGCTGACTTCGGGCGAGAGGCGGGGTACACCCTGGACTGGTTGCCAGCCAATGGCAGGGCACATATAGACAAACAACCAATCACACTCACATTCATACCTATGGACAATTTAGAGTCTCCAATTAACCTAACATGCATGTTTTTGGAATGTGGGAGGAAACACACGCACGCACGGCAAGAACATGCAAACTCCACACAGAGACGTCCAAACAGAGATTCAAACCTGGCCACCATGCGGCCCAAAAACATAACAAGAAAACTAAAAAAAAACACCAAGCAAAAACAGCAAAAATGGGGAAAAAAATCAGCTGTAATTTTCTGTGAATAAAGTCAAAAATATATGATATTAATAAAATATTAAACATTTGTATTCTAACGAGAAAAAGTTGCAATATTACAAGAATAATGTTGTAATATTATGCAGAAAAATAAGAAAAATAAACTGAAAAATGAAAGAAAGTGGTCTTCTAAAACAAACAAAACAACAAATAAAGTTGTCAATTTTTTTTTAAATCAGGTGGCAAAAAAGTTATCTCAGGAGAATAAAGTCAAACTATTATGGGAATAAAGTCATAATT
Organism: Dunckerocampus dactyliophorus; assembly: GCF_027744805.1. Taxonomy (NCBI): domain Eukaryota; kingdom Metazoa; phylum Chordata; class Actinopteri; order Syngnathiformes; family Syngnathidae; genus Dunckerocampus; species Dunckerocampus dactyliophorus. The sequence goes on along the minus strand of NC_072832.1, from coordinate 23,667,540 downwards.
ACAGGAAGGAAATTTACAAGAAGAAAGTTGAAGCAATTGGAAAATTTAAAAAAGTAGAAATGGAAAAATGAGAATAAAGTCCAAATATTAGAAAAAAAGTTATATTCTAACGAGAAAAAAGCTAGTGATTTATTACAATGTTGTAATATTATGAGGAGAAATAATGTTATTTTACTAGCATAAAATTCAACTATTTAAGAAAGACTTTTTACAAGTTTTAATATGAGAAACTAACAAAACTAAATAAAGTTGTCATTTTTGGAAAATTAGGTTACAGAAAAAGTTAAAATATTATGGAAATAAAGTCAAAATACTTTGGGAATAAAGTCATCATTACGAGAAGAAAATTTACAAGAAAAATGTTTAAACAGTTGGCAATTTTTTTTAAAAGCAGAAATGGAAAAAAACCAGCTGTAATTTTAGGAGAATAAAGTCCAAATATTGGGGGAAAAAGTCGTATTCTAACAAGAAAAAATATCACGATTTTACAAGAATGATGTTTTAATATTACAAGAAAAAAAAATCATTCGAACATTAGGCTGCGGAAAAAGTTAGAATGTTACGAGAGTAAAGTCAAAATATTTTGGGAATAAAGTGAGAATTATGAGAATAAAATTTACTAGAAGAAAAAGAACAAGCAGAAATGGAAAACAACAGCTGTAATTTTACAAGAATAAAGTTGAAATATTAACAGAAGAAAGCCGCAATTTTAACAGAATAAACTTGTAATACTACTTATAAGGAAAAACAATGTCATTTTAGTAGCACATAGTTGAAATAAAAAAAAAAAAAGTTATTTTTAAAAGTGGTAATAAGACAACAAATGAAGTTGTAGTTTTTTTAAGAAATTAGGTTGTGGAAAAAGTTATAATATTATGAGAATAAAGTAAAAATATTATTGGAATAACGCCATAATATACGAGGAGAAAAATTATGAAGATTATTTAAGAACACAGTTGAAATATTTGGCGCACAAAACAGCAAAAATGGGGTGAAAAAGAAAAAGTCTTTTTCACTGATATCCCAAAGCTGAGATGCAGTGTTTTTCTTGAAATACATACTGGAGCTTCTTAGCACTTACAAAATATCAAAGTGGCAAAGTTGCATCCTTTCATTTTTCTCTATGTGGCAGCTCGCTGGAAAATTCAAGATATCATTTTGCTATTTTCATGATTTGTATTAGTAGTGAAACATGTCAGGGCCATCCAGAGCTCCCATCTACGTAACCAACATGGATACAAAAAAAAGAGCTGGAGAAAAAACTAAACCTTCAGTCAAGTTCAAACTTTCCTCCCCTGGAAGGCACTCAGGTTGAAGGCCGTTTCCATGAACTTCTTCAGCTCGTTCAGGTGTGTCGACTTGTTCCCTGTCGCAGGAGCGGCGGCAGGATCCCGCCCGACATACCTGAAAAAAAAAATACACGCATGGTTTATCTGTTACGTACCAGCAGGAGGACCAGAAGTCAACCGCAACCCCCACCAGACGGGCCTCTTGTTGGCCACCACGGTGAGAAGACGAGGCCTGACGTAATCGTAGTAGCCCATGTTCTTGTGCTCCTCCTGACACCAGATCAGCTCAGCCTCGCTGTTGTGTTTCTCCACCTCTGCTCGCACCAGGTCGAAGGGGAATGGGGAGATCTGGGACAGAAGAAAGCATCAGTGCACCGCCTTCGGAATGTGACTGGAACATTCCGGAAAAATACGCCAAGGAAGTCGCACAAAAATCAAGCTGGAATCATTGCTGAGGCTCACAGAGCAGCTAAAGGATTAACGAGCACCAGTCTTGGCAAAAACGGGAAAAAAGTGATGCTGACCATGGAACAGGAAATAGTATTTAATGCAATGTTGTAAAACAGAACACTGAATTTATACAACAGAGTCAATTTAGTTTAGTGTTAATGTGAAGAGACTGGCCTCCCACACCTTTACGGTAATCTTCTGTTTCCATTCTTTATACAATGACAGGTGAAGAATTTCAAAAGTGAGCCGCAAGAGGCCTACAACGCAGGTCATCAAAGGGTGTGTGATGTATTTGATCATTGTCTATTCTCATGAAGCAGTGGCTAACTTCTTTTTACACCTGTAAAAACAGTGAAACATTCAAATAAAACATTGCCTGTACGGTCAGTAAAGGTTCCATGAAGGTTTAAGAAGTTGTGAGGCTGGCTTGACTGCGGCTCACAGCGAGCACACAACTATGGTGCGTTCAAGGACCACCACACACAGATCAGTGAAACATAAACACATAATCATTCAAGATTCAAGAGTTTTATAATCATGTATAAAGTGTGGGATTTTCTAAGAGTGGTACACAGTGTATACATATATATTTATATATATATATATATATATATATATATATATATATATATATATATATATATAAATATACTGTATATATATATATATTTCCGTTTATTTACTTCTTTATTATGCGTATATGTGTGGTCTAAATAAACAGAAATATATACTGTATATAATAACAGTAAGAATATACAAGAAAACAATAAAAAAGTACATACAAATGAATTATTATTATTTTTTTATGTTTTGAAATTTTTGGGACCAAAAATCCATGAAATTGCGGGGCTGGTGGTGAATGGTGACTGCGCTTCGAAATGTACTAAACCTGCAGCAGTAGCAGTACCAGCAGGCAGGCCTGTGGCGGGGGACCGGACATGGGGAGACAAACCTGCTCCAGTCTGATGATGGCGACCTCGTTCTCCAGGTTCTCTTGTTTCCTCTCTTTGCACAGCTCGTAGTAGACTTTACCAGTGCAGAAGATCAACCTTTTCACTCTGTCTGGGCTTTGGCCGCAAGGTCCCTGATCCGGGATCAGCCTCTTGAATCTCGTGCCTGCACATGTTCAGCACAGGACAATACTGACTTCCTTCTTTAACCCCTGGCGGACGTTGACAGCAGCGAAGAATGGGTGGAAGTCCACCTTTGGTGAGGTCGTCAAAACTGGACCTGGCATCCGGGTGTCTCAGCAGAGACTTAGGCGTGAAGACAATCAGCTGGGAAAACAAGAAAGTTTTCATCACCATGTGACACCAGCGCAGGGACGACATCACAAACAAAAGCTTTTGCGTTCAGCCAAGCAAGACGAGCATACGTACTTGACTTTTTAGTGAAAAAAAGAGACAAATAACACAATATTCCCTATTGACATCCTGACTCATTTGCTCAGGGTGCTTTATTTTCTCATGCTCGGTGGAGCGTCACATGTGCAGGCGACAGGGGATCACTTAAGACTGGAGCTGAAAAACACTCAAGCTGTGCATGAAGAAGAAAAAAAAAGATACAGTAGATCCCCCGCTTTTTGTAGGGGTTGCCATCCCGGACCAGCAGGGAATGGCAAAAAGTCGCGAGTCATTGGGAACATGTTTGTCCTTGCCCCTTCAAAACCTCCTGCTAGCTTGACATTGACGTTCTCCTCCCATTTTGGATCAACATTTGCAATAAAAGTGACTCAACTCCCCTTATTTCTTCAATATTGCTCACCCACTTATTAAAAACGCACGGTATAGAAAGTTTCACTTTTGAGTCTCACAACAACTATTGTGCGTTCAAGGACCGCCGAACAAAGTGAGAAATCTCAATACTGACTGAGACAAAATTTTGGCAACATTTTCAAAAGAAACCCAATCATACCGAAGCCGGGGCGTACAAAAACCAAGATAAAAAAACAAGACAAAACCTTTACAAAAATGTTTGACAAAAAACGAATGATATCAAAACTGCGGTGTATGAAAACCGAGACAGTGTACAAAAATTGTGGCAAAATTTTGACAAAAATTTTCAACGGAAACTTAATCGTCCAAAAATTGGGGCATACAAAAACCAAAGTGGGGCGTATAAAAAACAAGACAAACAAACGAGACAGTATTTTAACTAACATATTCAACAAAATCAAATGATTTGATGAAAAATGAAAAATGAAAACTGCGGTTTATGAAACCCGAGACTGTGTACTAAAACCGAGGAAAAATGTTGGCAAAAATTTTCAACAGAAACCGAATCATCCCTAAACTGGTGTGTAGAAAAAACATTACACAAAACCAAGACAACATTTTGACAAAAATTTTCAAACAAAAACCGAATGATATGAAAACTGCGACGTATGAAAACCATTTTCAATGGCAACAGAATCATCCCTAAACTAGGGGGTAAAAAAACAAATGATACAAAAACTGTGGCATGTGAAAACGGAGACAGTTTGAAAACCTAGGAAATATTTTGACAACGATTTTTGACAGAAACCAAATAATCCAAAAAACTGGAGCATACAAAAACCAAGACAGTGTTCAAAAAGTTGAAATGTTAAATAAAGAAGACTTTAATTTTTAAAAACTGTAAGAGGAAAAGCAAACAAAACAGCGAATAAAGTTGTAATTTTTGGAAAATGAGGTTCCGGAAAAAGTTATAATGTTAAGAGGATAAAGTCAAACTATCATGGGAATAAAGTCATAATTACGAGAAGAACATGTACAAGAAGAAAGTTGAAATAATTGGGGGGAGGATTAAAACAACAGCAGAAATTGCAAAAAACTGCTGTAATTTTATGAGAATAAAGTATATTTAATATTAAGAGAAAAATGTCACACTGTACGGAGAAAAAAGGCACAATTTACTTGACACGATAAACTCGTAAAATAAAGTAAATAATGTAATTTAATGTCATTTTAGTAGCATAGTGTCGAAATATTAAAGAAAAAAGACATTTTTTTAAGTCGTAACATCACGAGAAACAAAACAAAATGAAGTTGTAATTTAATATTATAGGTGGTGGAAAAGTTATACTATGGGAATAAAGTCAAAATATCATCAGAATAAAGTCATAACATTACAAAAAAAAATTTAAAAGATTATTTAAAAAGAAAGTTGAAATATTTGGAAATAAAGAACAGCAAAAATAGCAAAACAGAGCAAATGGTTTGCTTTTTCGCCTCCTAACTGTTTACAGGGTGAGAGGTATGCCCACTGGTGTCCACCACTAGTGGCGACACCGCACCAATATCAGACGCTTGACTGAATGGAGACATTATTTGGAGCTTTTACGTGTACAATTTGAAGACAACCTGGAAAAAAAACAACAACAACAATAAAAGAAAATATTTAAAAGCAAGACAGTTGCAAGTCATGCTTTACCGGCTTCCTGAACGGCAGCAGAATCTGCCGTCTGAGCACATGACAGTAGTTAGCAGGCGTGGAGCAGTTGACCACAATCCAGTTACAGTCGTACAGCTGCTGCACTTCAAAATCTCCACCAAACTCCTTCATGGAAAAAATAAAAATTAAGAAGATGTGAGTTTTACCTCCATGGATTGAGGCTGTGTGTGACATCAATGAGTTAGCACACATACACACACATTGGGGATGCTTATGCTCCCACTAATGCTTTGATCAATACCCCATTTGGAGACGTATCTTCTGCTGATCCCCCCCAGGGTGCTTCCTCACATCTGCTGACCCCCGGGAACAGAGTAACCGCTGAATACCAACCTACCGTAGCGTTCCCACTGCAGCCCGTAATGAAGACATTGCCCATCACCACTTAGGCACCCCGCAGAAGGACATAGTTGCAGATTTAACATAGAACTGCACTGGCTGGACACATCGTTAGGTACACCTGCACGGTCCAATAAGGCCCAATGCAATCGCAGTGACGACAGCATTGAGTAAAGCAAAACTGTCAACTCAACAGGAATACAGTATAGTCATCCCTCGTTTATCGCAGTTAATTGGTTCCATTTCCATGAAGTAGGATTCCTTATTCGGAAATATAATTTTTTCTTAGTTAGAGCATAGAAAACCTGTTTACCACTTTATAAATACACCTTTTAACATACAGAACACCCATAATAAGAGAAAATAAAACATATTAAATATAAATATGTAGGGATGCTCCGGTCCGGTTTTTATGCTGCCGATTCCGATCATCCAAATTGGCATCAATACCAATCACAACTGTACATTTTTCAATTTATTTATGATGAGTGCTTTTGGCCAGGATCACCCTGGTAAACAGGAAATTATTAAAAAATGAACTTTTGGGCGTATATACATATTTTTTGCCTTTATTGTTGTGAAAGGATTTTTGTACTATTTGACATAAACCTGAATTTAATTTGATGCATCTTTTGGAGTAAAAAAAATAAATTGTTCAATAATTTCTTTTTTAGTTCAAGATATCAAAATGAACAGAAAAAATAATAGAAATAAATATCTTTATCACATAGAAATGTGTCCTGCTTAACCTAAAAGAGAATAAACTGAGTGTCCGGGCTGCAGGGGTGTTCAACTGTCATCACTATTACAGCTGTCAACTATTTGTGTTTTATTTATGACTGGCAACATTTCAATTGTGCACTACTTTATTTACCAAGCACATCTCCACTCAAGCGGTGTGGCCATCATCTTTATGCTATTTTGTGCTCATTTGTCATTATATAAAGGCATAAAGTCTGAATTCAACAGTTATAACAAAAAAACTACTAAGCAAATATTCTTTGAACCTTTGGTGAGCTGCTCAAAACCAGCTGGCGAGCTAGGAGACCCCTGAGATAGCATCACCATCATAAGGCTGGACACACTACCTGTATGTGTTTATATTCATTCAACAACTACACAAATAGTGTTTGGAGGACAAGACAGAATTAGTATAATGACAACAAGACAGCAAAATTGTTCAGTGACCCTTGAAAAAGTTAGCACGTACCCCATGAACATGATAGCCACTTCCCCGTGGGACAAAAACGAGCTCCAAACCAACCGCATTGCTTGTTTGTTTTAAAAACAAAATGGCACTGTGGTAAAAAGTCACGTTTGGAGTCCAAAGACAAGAAGCTAGGCGGATAGCTCTAGCTAGCTAGCTAGCTGCCGCCAGTGACAGCTAGGCAGAGCGTGTAAACAAAGATGCAAGAAAAGTCAAACAGCAATAGGCTTGCTAAGGGAGTGATCAAACACCCTGGCATCGATTGCCATCGATTATCAGAGTTATTGTTTATGTTATCGGCTTTATCGGTATGACATCATAATCCCCTCATATCGGGCCAAAAATTATCGTGCACTCCTAATTAAATACGAGTTTTATATGAAAAAACCCAACATTTGAAAGTGTTCCCATTATGTATTTGCTTGAAGAAACCATTTCATTGAAGGAGCATAAAAGTGTGATGGATTTAGTGCTGTTGCTAAGTGATTTTTGAAAGATGACGCCGTGAGTGAGAGTGTTAGTTGTTGTACTGGTATATACAAGTATACTGACCCTCACTGACTTCCTGTGGGTTGACAAGCTTGTGGTGAGTGCGCTGTAGCTCCTGATTGGCTCCTGTCACTGACTCGCAAGCAGCACGCTATTTACATTATTATATTATTATTGTTATATTCGTAGTCGTTCGGAAGTAAAGAAGATGTCACAAAATTACAATTCAGCCATCAATTCGCCGCACCGTTGGACAGGTATAAGACGCAGGGTTCCAAGTTTAAGACAAAAGTATCGGCTTATATACCGGAATTTACGGTAGTAAAGGTGGACCTACAGGGAAGTGATCCGGATCATCTTTGCTCATCTGCAGGAAGCGCTCAGGACGGGCTGATGAATGTTCTGGACCCTGAGAACATATAATAAGTACATGTCATGTATTTTCCAGAGACGCATATCCTCTCCTCACCATTCCCTCCATCCCGTGCGGGAGGAGCAGCACGATGCCGTTGTTGCGGACCCACTTGGCCTGGCCCGAGCTGATGAACTGGTCTATGATGCACTGGGCCGTGTTGTGAAAGTCTCCAAACTGGGCCTCCCATAGGACGAGGGCGTCGGGGCTGGCCATGGCGAAGCCCAGCTCGAACCCTGCAGGCACGGTCAGCGTGAATGCGCCACTTTAATGTTTAACTGCAGTGTATGCTTTTTACCGAGGACGCCGTACTCTGACAGGGAGCTGTTGCAGACCGTGTAGGGCGCCTGGTCGCTCCACAGGTGGTTCATGGGGACACATGTGCGTTTGTCCACCTCTTGGTCGTGAAGGACATGATGACGGTGGCTGGAAAACATGCGGAAAGAGCAAGAAAGTGGTAAAACTACTATTGTGTACGGTTCACTCCGTGTATGATCGGTGTCAGAGATCGGTCTGTATTGCCGGCAATAAGTCTGAATCGTTTCCCCTGAGGGTTGTTCATGAATTTTATGGGAAGAATTTGTAGGCACAGCCAGGGTGTTGACGGGATCCGGTTTGGTGGCTGCAGAATTGGGTCTCTGCTTGTTGCAGATGATGTGGTGGTCCTGCTGGCTTCATTGGGCCATGATCTTCAACTCTAACTGGATCGGTTCACAGCCGAGTGTGAAACGGCTGGGATGAGAATCAGCACCTCCATGTCCGAGTCCATGGTCCTCGGCCACTAATGGGTGGAGTGTCATCTCCGGGTCGGGGATGAGGTCCTGCTCCAAGTGGAGGAGTTTAAGTAACTCGGGGTCTTGTTCACGAGTGAGGGAAGGACAGAACGTGAGATTGACAGGTGGATTGGTGCGCCGTCTGCAGTGATGCAGACTCTGCATCGGTCCGTTGTGGTGAAGAGGCAGCTGAGCCGAAAGGCAAAGCACTGAATTGACCGGTCAATCTACGTTCCTACCCTCACCTATGGTCTTGAGCTTCTGGTAGTCACCGAATAGACAAGATCGCGGGTACAAGCGGACGAAATGAGTTTTCTCCGCAGGGTGGCTGGGCTCTCCGAGATAAGGTAAGAATACTGTCACCTGGGAGAGACTTGCAGTACAACCGCTGCTCCTCAGTCTCTCAGCTGGCCTGGGAATGCCTCGAGAGTCACCGGGACGAGGTGGTCGAAGTAGCCTGAGTACGGGAAGTTTGGACGTCCCAGCTTAGGCTGCTGCCCCTGCGACTCGAACTCAGATAAGCGGAAGGATGGATGGATAAATCATGCTGTAACGTGGGTGAATACGGCCAATTATTAGTCAAAACATATGCATTTTAAGCAAATGTTACATATTTTTTGCCAAAATTAAACATTTTAATGCATAAAAATGGCTAAATGAAGTAAAATCCAAATATAAGACATTCAAAAGATGCATTCAAAGATCCTGACGTAGTATTGTCACTAGTTGTCAGAAATGTTACTGTAATGTTGGGTGAGACATGGAAGCACCAGACTTGATCACCACAACAACAGGCTTTTATTGTAGGTTTGAATGTTCTCCGAACAGCCACAAAAATCCCTAAAATAAAAAAAACCCTAATAAAAACATGGGCTACTGTTGCGGGCGTAACCCACAGCAGGCTGAAATTCAACTCTGAACCCCGCATGTCACTTCCTGTCCGCTACTCACTCTGCCCCCCCAGAGAACACATTTATGGGCCTTATTCAGTGGAAACAAAATCAGATGTAAAAAGACATTTTTTAAATAAAAATTTTCAAAGAAAAACAGACAAAAATTGGGGCATTTGCAAACCAAGACAGTTTACAAAAAAAACAAGGCAAAATTTGGGCAAAAACCTTTGACGAAAACAGAATCATAAAAAAACTGGGGCGTACAAAAACCAAGATAGTGTACAAAAAGTGATGAGGCAAAATCTTGACAAAATGTTTCCATAAAAAAACTGGGGCACACCAAAACACATTTACAGCAACACACATAAGCACAGGTCTTATTTATGTCTTATTTTCTCTTATTATGTCTACTATTAAGTAATAGGAGCATGACTATAGGGGTGTTATTTCATGTCTAGAGGGCTCTAATAATGTTTAAAAAAACGTATTTCAAAGGTCATAAACTTGTTTTTTATGCTCTAACTAAAAAAATATTCAATTTATAATCCTACTTCACAGAAATTTACTTATCACTGTCAGGTCTGGAACCAATTAACCGCCATAAATGATGGATTATTGCATATGTCGAAAGTGGACGATATGTACCCAATCCTATTAAGAAATACTGTAATATGGGACCTTTAGCTTGCGAAAAAGGATGAGAAGAAGCTGCTGCAAGCATCAACTTGTATTAAAAATACACAAACACACTCACAGACTAGAGGAGGTTATGGAATAACGAGCAGGCGGAAGGAAGAAGCGCAGGAAACGACCCAAAGCTGCTGATTCCAATCTTGGCTGTGATGTGATACATCAGCGTTCGACTGGAGATCACAGCGCGTTCAATGAGATCCTCTGTAATGATTCTGTGGCTTCATGAGGTCATGTGATGTATTCATGTTTTGTTGGATGTTTGCCGTATATTTGTAAGATGTTCATCCCCAAAGACATTGTAAATTGAGTTAAACTACCATTCAGCAAATTAAGAAAGAGTGTTTTATTTTGTTCTCTTCTTTATTTTTCTTTCTTTCTACTCATTTCATTCTTTCATTCCTATCATTGCCATTCGATTTTTAATACTTCGTTCTCCATTTTGTTTAGTATCCTGAAATTATTCCTATTCTTTTCTTTCCTCTTTCTCCTTTTTTTTGAATTATTTCACTTTCTTTTCCTATCCTAGTTTTTAAAATTCTTTCCCCCTTTATAAAATTGTATTTTTGTATTCATTTTTAAAAAACATTTGTCTTCAATTTTCTTTCTTCTATCAGCTGTGGCACACTTTAAAAAAAATCACAATAAAACATCTTACGATGAATTTTCTCACCTGTTTGGTATATTTTATTAATTATTAGTAGAGATGCACGATATCTTTTTTTTTTTCAAACCGATACCGATAAATTTATGCTTCTCAAGACCGATGTGATAACTGATTTAACTGTAGTTTGTGCAGGGCTGCACGGTGGCCCAGCGGTTAGCATGTTGGCGATCTGGAGATCTGGACAGACTGGGTTTGAATCTCCGCTGTGTGGAGTTTGCATGTTCTCCCCGTGCAAGCGTGGGTTTTCTCCGGGTACTCCGGTTTCCTCCCACATTCCAAAAACATGCATGTTAGGTTACCTGGCGACTCCAAATTGTCCATAGGTATGAATGTGAGTGTGAATGATGTTTGTCTATATGTGCCCTGCCATTGGCTGGCAACCAGTCCAGGGTGTACTGGGATAGGCTCCAAGACACCTGCGACCCGAGTGAGGATAAGCGGCATAGAAGATGATGGATGGATGTCGTTTGTGCACACCTGAAGGTAAGAAGGACTTGAACAAATCTGGATTTGTCCAACTGTACCTGTTGGAATGTGACTTATTTGGGATGAAAGCAAATTGAAATCTCTTCCTCTTTCTAAGTCCTTTCCCATTTTTTTCTTTCCTTCCATTGTTCTTTCGTCCTTCATTCACTTCCATTTTTCTTCAAACATACCGCTTTTTTTTCCCAGTCCTTCCTTTATTTGTCTTTTCCCTCCTCCTCTTCCTCCTCTCTCCCCCCGCTTTTCTACTTCATTCATGTGTCATTTCCATCCCTGCGTCCTGTGAACATGGCGTGTCTATGGGGGCCCCATTAGCGGGGAAAAAAGGGGAGCACCGGTGGCGTCGCAAGCTTCCCAGCCAAACACGTCAAGTTGGGTGTGTCGCTGATACACTCGCTCAAGTGGAACACGGCAATATGCTCAGCTCCTGTGAGAAGAAGTGAGCGACGGGGGGAAGGAAATCAACAAAGTGAAGGTGGAAGGAGTGGATGCGTTTTTGACTGTTGATTTCCAAGGGGGTGTCATTGCGAAAGAAAGAAAAAGGGCAGGATAGTGTCTGGTTAGTTAATGTGATGTATGTCGCTGGGAGAGGGAGGAGGGTAAGGGGTCGCAGAAGATGGGCTGCTGGAGAAATGATGGGGGACAGATGAGACAGGCGCTGGCTGGATGCGTTCATGTGTCACGTCTTTCTATATAGCGTGGTGACACCGCGAAGGCAACACAAAGGCTCCCGGAGAACAAGCTGACGTCTCACCACTCACAACGACGACCTCAGATTATTTAACAACAACAGTCGAGCTGATTGATGACAACAAGTGTACGCAATACACACCTCTCGCCATTCTACATACCGTTAGCCCGACCTCACTTTTAGTGCGTACAAAAACCGAGACAGCCAATGAAAACTCAGGAAACATTTTTACAAAAACAATTGACGAAGACCGAATGATATGAAAAATGGGCCACACAAAAACCGAGGAAAAATTTTGGCAACATTTTCAGAGGAAACCGAATCGTGCCTAAACTGGGGCATACAAAAACCAAGGCAAAATTTGAAAAGTTTTCAAAGAAAGTTTTCAACAGAAACAAAATCATATGAAAACTGGCGCATACGAAAACCAGGACAGTGTCGGAAAAAACGAGACAAAATTTTGACAAAAATTTGCAACGAAATCCAAATCATACCTAAACTGGGGCGCACAAAAACCAAGGTCAAATTTGGGTGAAAATTTTCAGCAGAAACAGAATCATACGAAAATTAGGGCATACGAAAACAAAGACAGTGTTGGAAAAGTGAGACAACATTTTGACATAATGTTCAATGGAAACAGAATCACACCTAAACTGGGGCTCACAAAAACGAGGCAAAATTAGGCTGAAAGTTTGACAGAAACAGAATCATACGAAAACCGGGCCATACAAAAAACAAACCATTGTTCGCAAACTGGGGCAAAATTTGGAAATAAACTATGAAAATTGAGGCATATGAAAACCAAGACGGTGTTGCAAAACTAAGACAAAATTTTGACAAAAATGTTAAATGGAAACAGAATCATACCTAAAAGGAAAGATTTTGACAAAAACTACTGTATGAAACCTGAGGCATATGAAAACCAACATAGTGTTGGAAAACCAAGACAAAATTTTGACAAAAATGTTAAATGGAAACAGAATTATACCTAAACTGGGGCACACGAAAACCAAGGCAAAACTTGGGTGAAAGTTTTTGACAGAAACAGTGTCATATGATAACAGAAACAAGAACCATACAAAAACTAGGCCATTAAAAAAAGTGTCAGTGTCAAAAATACAAAAACTAGATCATACAAAAACCAAGACAGTGTTGAAAAAACGAGACAAAATTTTTACAAAAAATTTCGAAGGGACCCGAATCATACCTAAACTGGTGCAAAGGAAAACCAAGGCAAAATCTGGACAACAAATTTGGACGGAAACCACATACAAAAACTGGGGCATATGAAAAACAAAACAAAACAAAACATTGTTCAAAAACTGAGGCAAAATTTCGACAAAAAACCGAGATAGTGTATGAAAACTGAGGTAAAATTTTGGTAATAATTGCCAACTGAAACAGAATCATACAATAACTGGGGCGTATGAAAACCAAGACTGTACGAAAACTGACGGGCAAAAATGTGACAAAGATTTTCAACAAAAAAAGAATAATACCAAAACTGGGGCATAGGAAAACCGAGACAATGTAAGTAAAACTGAGGCAACATTTCAGTGTACGTTCTCAACAAAAATCAAATAATACGAAAACCAGGGTGTACGAAAACCAAGGTTTACTCATGGTCACAACATTGGGTACACCTGCACAATGGAGTGACACCCAGTGGAGCTCTATGTATATTTTTCCCGTCTCCTCTACTTGAATGAATGATTAGTAACAGCTCAATTAGTCTGATGCAGTGCAGAAAGTTCTCATTTTGGATACCGCTCTTACCACATTAGATCTCATTTTGATCGTGCAGGTGTACCTTGCAGGAAGTACCGTCTCACCTGAAAGTGCCCCTCTCTACATCCTGCCCGCTGAGCCGCACGTGGGTGCCACCTTTGAGAAGAGATCCAAAGGCCATGTACTCTCCCAGGGCCCAGTCCAGCTGACGAGTCTTCACCAGGTCGGCTCGGCTGCGCAGGATACGAGACAGACCTTGTAGGCGCACACACACACACACACACACCAAATAATAATAAATGGATGTTCTTTTAGATGAGCAAGCTGAAACAGGGAGCTAAAAGCAGTGAAAGGACAGGTGGTGCTGCAGAGAGTGAACACTAAAAGCCTGGCTTGATGTTGAGATGTAAGGAAAGGAATTCCAATCTGAATAAATGAGTACAAACACTGATGGAAAAAGCTCACGCTGGCCACCATATTAGGTACACCTGCACCATCCAATGAGCTGTTTCACATACACCCGAAATGCTCTAATGACAGCCGGGGTCTTTATTTACCTAAACCACAAAGGGGACGGGGTGTTAGTTGGAATTTAGAGACAAAAACTGAGAAAAAAAAATGTTGGCAAAATTTTCAGCAACAACCGACTCATACATAAATTGGTGCGTACAAAAAAGGAGAAAAAAACCAAGACACAAAATTTTGATACATATCTTCACCAAAAATGAATCACACAAAAAAGGGGCGTACAAAAACCAAGACATCGAAGAGACAAAACGTTTACAAAACTTTTCAACAAAAAAGGAATGATATGAAAACTGTGGTGTATGAAAACATTTTGACAAAACCTTTTGAAACCGAATTTGAAACCGAATCATCCAAAACCTGGGGCATACAAAAACCAAAACAGTGTTCGAAAAGTTGAAATATAGAAAAAAAAAATTTTTAAATGAAAATACAGTGTTCCGTCGTTTATCGTGGGGGATTGGTTCCCAAAATAGCCCGCAATAAGTGAAATCCACAAAGTAGCCAACTTTTTTTTGACCATTATATTTGTTTTAAGGCTGTAAAACCGCTCACCATACACTTTAAACACATTTCTCAAACAGGCAATAACATTTTCTCACATTTCTCTCTTGTTTAAACACTTAAAATACTTCAAAACTTTGTTTGAATTTTAAAGATCAACCTACAGGAGAAAATATTAAGTCACTCACACATATTTCACTCCTGTGACCGTGCCTTTTCGTCCTGGCGCCGTTCCGCTGTGCTGTAGTGTTTTTGTATCCTTGTTAAAACATATTGCTGCAATCTTCAAACCAAAGATTAATTTACAAGCTGGCTAGCGATGACACAGGAGACACAGCAAGGCGGCACGAAGGAGAGTGATTGACAATGGTCTACAGCCAATCAGGACGCAGAAAACAATGGTATACAAAAACAAAGACAGTTTTTGAAAACCGAGGCAAAATTTTGACAAAGATTTTACATGGAAACTGAATCATAACTAAACTGGGGCTTACAAAAACCAAGACAAAAAAAATGCATAACATTTTTACAAACATTTTCAACAAAAATCAAATGATATGAAGACTTTGGCGTACGAAAACCAAGACAGTGTACAAAAACCAAGGCAAAATTTGGGTGAAAATGTTCAACAGAAACAGCATCATACCTAAACTGGGGCTTACAAAAACCAAGAAAAAAAAGAAGATACAACTTTTACAAAAATGTTCAACAAAAAACAAATAATATGAAAACTGCGGCAAAAATTTTACAAACATTTTCAACAAAAACCAAAGCACCCAAACACGGGGTCTTTATTTACCTAAACCGCAAAGGGGACGGGACTTTAGTTGGAAATTAGAGATGCAGGATATCTTTTTTGTCAGACCGCTACCGATAACTTTCTGCTTTTCAAGAGCGATACGGTATTTTGTATATCTAGTTTGTGTCTACTGTAGTTTGTGCACACCTGGAGGTAAGAAGGACTGCAACAAATTAGGATTTGACCAACTGTGCCTGTTGATTTGTCCTAATAAAATATCATGACATCACTACTACCACATCACTACTATCAGGAGAACCAGAGTATAGCGCAAGAGGAGCCACCTGGCGTTGCCCAGCAAGGTGCACTGTATTCGTGCACATGCTCCGAGCACCCGGTGTGACGCCATACGGTCTCTGGCAAACCTTTTTCACTTTTCAAAAGCCGCGGCGCTGGCGTTTCAGGTGGCTGATAATGTTTTTTGTGTTCTCGATGGGGTTTTTTTCCCCTCATTGTGGAGCATTTTGTCACCCATGGTTTTATTCATATTCTATTATACATTATTCTATATTTCATATTTCATATATACACTCTACAGTCTGCTCATAGTCATGATCACTGTTGATATAAAATAAGTACTCACCCATCGCGAGACTTCGCATGGGTGGCACATGACGCCATTCACTACAAAGAACGTGAGACTTCTGTTTTAGAGCCAGACCAGTACTTCCTGGTTGGGGAGCGTGATTGCAGTCTTATGTCTTAAGTGCTGAGAGTTACGAGGGACATGATTGGATGTGCAAACACTGTTGAGACAAGGAACTGGTGAGTGTTTTGTGAGCAGGATATTGTGCGTCCTGGCGTCGGCTCCATCGCGTCCATTCATGTCGTGTGCACGCCTTCAGTCATGCTTACGTCGGTGTGTGATGTTAACCATTGCTATGCCAAAAGCTACAAATGAGGTGTGTGTTTACAGTATATTTAACTATAAGATTGAATGTGGGTGCAGTCTAAACGCCAGAGGTATTTTCATGTTGCGTAGATTACTGATACAAGAGGTACTGAAGTGGTAACTCCTTTTAAAGTATTTGCATACAAAATAATGTGTTACACTAATTTTCTATAGAGTACTCTTGTCATTATTAAACATAAACTAATTTTGATTGTCATAGTCAATATGTATGTATAATGAATATGGAAGATTGTTAATATCATATGATGCTGTTTTCGGTGAATATTGATTGCTTGGTCCTGTTCATGAAGGCCAGGTTTCGAGTTCCATTCAAGTTTCGTTCAAGAACGGTGCAAGGTCTGGAGGCAGAGCTGTTACGTCCACGAGCCTGATCTGCGCTGGAGGGGACCTACACTGCCACACATCCAGTTAGACTATTTTTGAACTTTTTGCCCTTTGTGTGGGCTGTGGGACAGTTGGCAAGCGAGTTAGCAACCTGGTTTCTATATGGTGTCCTGACATTTGACACTGTCTTTTGAATGTGCACATTGTATGTACTGTAAATATTGGGGCTTGTGTAATATATTCACCACTTTGCATACAAATACCGTGTTGTCATTCAACACCCCACTTCTCTGAGCCCGACCTGGACTTCTGATATACTGTATGCCTTTATTATTATTATGATTATATCTTCCACTATCTACCATTGTCGCATGCGGTATAGCACTACATGCTACATGTTCTGATCAAATATCATGACATTACTACCACATCACTACTATCAGGAAAACCAGAGCGGGAGGAGCCACCTGCCGTGGCCCAGCAAGGTGCACTGTATTCGGGCACACACTCCGAGCACCCGGTGTGACGCCATGGAGGTCTCTGGCAAACCTTTTGCACTTTTCAAAAGCCGTGGCACTGCCGTTTCCGGTGGCTGATAAGGTTCTTTGTGTGCTCTATATTTTTTCCCCCCTCACTGCGAGCATTTGGTACAGCTAGCAAGTCTAAAAGTGAATGTTTGTTTACAAGTGAGGTCAGGAGACGTTAACGTCACAGGCAGGAGAAAAAAGGAGCGCTTGATTTGCTCACCTGCACAGTATGGGTAATCTCGCCTCATTGCAGCTATTCTGAGCTATTTTTATGTTATGAGATTTATTTGACTCATATCGGCCTCATACCGTACACGCCTATTGGAAATAATAATAATAATAATAATAATAATAATAATAATAATAATAATAGTAGTAGTAGTCATGACTTAGCTATTTTTAAACTTGAATAATGATTTTGAGTGCATGAGAAAGCAGAAAGACTCACCAGGGTGTATGGTAAAATCTTCCAGAGGCACTGAGCTGGCAGTCTGGCCAATGTGTTGCATGACCTCCTCATCCAGTCCCGTGGGGGGGCAACTCATGGTCTTAGGTTCTCCTTCTGCTGTGAAGAAATCTACAAGGAGAAAATCCAAATGAATGAGAGAAAAATAATCAATATCACAAGGGAGAGAGTTTGGTACCTGGCCAGGGGGAGTCCAGCCAGTGTCGGATGTGTGAGATCCTCTCATCCTTGGAGCTGGTGTACGCTTCCTCGCATATCCTGTCATATTTGGCCACTTCCTCCTGCGACCACACATTGACCAGTGATGCTCATCAACAATATACTGCTATGCTGTGCTATGCTATCGTTTATTTGTATCAGACATGCTTAACGAGGCACATTAAGGAACATCATGCTGTTACATTTGCACGGTTCAAGAAACCTGAAAAGGAGCAGGCAAAAAATATCAATAAGCAAATCACATCATAAAATGTAAAAATAAATATATTTTTTTTAATATACACTCCTGATCAGGACCAGTTGACAAATTGCAAGAATTGACATTTTGCACTGTTGGATCTTAGAAGGATGGTTGGGATAGTTCAGCGGTGGAGTACATCAATGGTGCCTTTCCCCCCCACTTCATCCCGTGTGCCGAGTTCTGGTCGGTTTTCGTTGTGGACGAAAGTATTTCCGGCTACTTGCTGGGGTCTCTTGAGTTGAGCGTTTTGCTTCTCAAAACAATATGTGTTCAAAAGAGTAACACATTTGCACCACAAAACCTTTGCCAACAACAAAGTCAGACCTCTCAATCCTTCATGTTATTTTCTACCACTTGTCCGCTGTTGTGTATGTCTTCCACAGTGTTTGCATGAGCAGATGAAGACCACCACGATGCTAACTCTCTGGCGTCTGTTTGTTTGACATTATCGCTCTTATTTTGTAAATTCTACAAATGATATGTTCTTTATTTTATATTATAATATTTGTATTATCATTTATTATCATTAGGGCAGATAGTATTGTTGATCTAAACGCCCTTACGGGTTCAACAGATTTGCCCCGCCCGGGGATGAAGGAGGCATCGCCCCCCCACACCCGATGGAGGCCCAAGTGACAGAGGAACACCCAGCACCTGCCCCCACGAAGCAAACCCCCGTGTACCCTCATTAAAAAAAACAAACAAACAAAAAAACAGGGTAATAAATAAAATAAATAAATAGATACAAATAAATAAATAAATAAATAAATAAATAAATAAATAAATAAAAGCACGCACACACACACACACACAGTGGTCGCCCACCCGACACCCGGAAGTCGGAAGACTCGTTGTGACACCCCGCGCAGGGGACCCGAGGCGCAGCGGAGTAAGGCGCCCTGGGGTCCCAGACCCACAACCCAGATCCTGAGCCGAAGAGAACACGGACCACTACGGAGCAAGAAAACCCCACGCGCCCCCATCCCAACAGCACGACAATACCAGCAAGGCAGAGAAAGGAGCGGGCGAGGAGGAAAGCCAGCAAATGAACAATTGGGCGGGCAAACGGGTGGGCAGCAAGGCAACCCACCACACCGCGCCAACCGACACCCGAGGGGCAGCGAATCCCCAGAGAGGGAGTGCCGCGCCGCCAAGCCGCGAGGAGGCCGAGCACCAGAGCCGAGAAGGCGAGACCAGCCACCGGAAGTTAGACCACCACCCCAACCCCAGAAACAACGGCGCCCCACCCACGCACCGCAGCAACACCCCTGACAAGCCCGGGAGAGGCAGACAAAAGCCCAGCAAAGCACAAAGACCAACGGTGACAAACGCCCAAGCACCCAGCAGAGCACCGCGCCCCACAAAATATTTATATACTGTATATATTTTATATATATATATAAAATAAATATATATACAGTATATATATTATTTTCAAAAAGCAGATTACAAAGAAATGGCGAATGAGAGGGAAAAGGCAGCGGTGAGAAATGGTCTAACCCGTCAGTAATAGCTCAGCCTGGCTGCATTATGAAAAGGCTATTTGCTACTGTCCATATTGCAGGCGTCGTCAATGAAAGCAACGTCCATCAAACACCATGCACACAGGCAATGCTGTATGTATGAATGGTTATTGCAATTGAATTAAGGTGCTGTTTTGGATGAAGTGATTGCACTGAATGATACACTTCTACTGTAGTATAAAATGTGAGACTATTGCTGCATTTTCTAGACCATAAATCCTGCTTTTTTTCATAGGCTGGTCCTGCGACTTACAGTCAGGTTGCAACTTCTGGCTTATATAAAAAAAATACAAATAAATAAATGCATATATATATATATATATATATATATATATATATATATATATATATATCATTATAAAAAACTGAATATGTGATCCCTTTAAAGGAAAAGTGCACTTTTTTTGGAATTTTGCCCATCATCCATAATGCTTGAACATACAGTACGTCTTTCCCTTTTGTGTGCTCTAAAGATATAAAAACAGCTAAAAAGAGAAAAGAGGCAGGTAATTAATGCACGTAATGGGACACACCTATTCCGCCTAGAAAGCCCGCTATTAAAACACCTCCAAAAACCTCCAACAAGGTTTTATGGTTTTCTATCCATGCTGTGAGCATGTAGTAACAGATACATTCATGATAACATGTCATACTTACAGTATTTTGCTATATTTTGGCCATTGGCCAAGCATTAGCGGAACTTCCTTCCTGGGTGCATTGATTTCACATAGCAACATAGAAAGGAACGCTACACCTAACAAAAACAAAACACAGCAGCAGTGGCGGCAGCTCCAATATGTAGCGTTACCTTTCGGGAGCCTGACAACCTGAGGATTGTGGATGACGGGCAACATCCCAAAAAGTTAAAGTGGGGTGGTTGTTTTTTTGGCGACACCTTGTCGCCGCAATCATTCATTGAGCTGAGCTTGTGACAGAGTTAGGCACACAAATTGAACGATACAGAGTACAGCGGATGCTTTTTGTGATGGAATATGCTTCTCCTTTGGAGATTCTGTGTCTGTAAGTAATGTGCAACTATAATGACATGATACCTGTGTGGATTATTTATCTTATCAAGACATTGTGGACATATATATATATATATATATATGCTTTTGTCAGTCATGGGAAGGCCCCTTCTTGACACACTCCTAAATCCTGGAAACTGGTCTTTTAAGTACCAAGTCTCTTCCTGTCCCAATAATTTTGTCTATGTCGTGGATAGTCACCTCAAATTCCTGCAGCGTGACCACTCCCTCGGCAATGAGCTTGTCGGAGTACTTTTTTAGCACGTGTTCCTGCCGGCGGATCTGTTTATACATCAGCGGCTGAGTGAACATGGGCTCATCCATTTCATTGTGGCCAAAGCGCCTGTAACAAACCTGGGAAAAAAAACATGTAAGGTGTCTTTAATTAAAGCAAAGTATGGTCCTATACCTCCTGCTGTTAGGATTGAAATAAGTATGAATTCCAGGTAGTGACCAGGTCAATGACGACGTCCTTGTTGAAGATGTTCCTCCATTCTGCGGCCACGCGACACACGTACACGACGGCCTCGGGGTTATCGGCATTAACGTGGAAAATGGGAGCATTGACCACTCGGGCAACATCAGTCGGGTAAGGAGATGAGCGAGCAACCCGCGGGTCTGTCGTGAAGCCGATCTGTGAACGGAACAACACAGACTAGCACAAAATGTCCAATTGGATGTCTGATGAAAAGCGTGTATCTCCGCAAATACAGTATACATTTATATGGCATTGATATCAGAAAATCTCAGATCCCTGTTGTGCTATGAAAAGCATGTATCTCCAATCTGTAATTCATTTGAGTGTTTTATGAACAACCAGGGGAAATTTTTAATGGCATTTATTTGTTAAAAATGTGTTTTATAAAATGGAGATAGGAGTTTGGGCTATAAATGTCAGTTTATATTTGAATAATATTTCTTATATATATACAGTCAAACTTGTCTATAGCGGCCACTAGAGGGCGTCTGCAAAAGCGGCCGCTATAGACAGGTGGCCTCTATAGACAGGTTGGTGTCCAGTTTGAATGTTGACCATTAGAGGAAAAAAAAAAGGGAAAAAAATAATAATAATAATGTTGACCAGTAGAGGAAAAAAAAGAAAAAAAAAGGGAAAAAAATAATAATCATAATGTTGACCAGTAGAGGGCACTGCGGACTGCGGATAAAAGTTGTACAGCACGACTAGGCTTGTTATTATCATGGTTCATGGTTTTAATTCATCCTGAACATGCATGAGTCAAACAGTAGCACATCACATAGTACAATACACAATTTTGCATGTCCAAAAAGGAGTAGGAAGAAGCAAAGCTTATTTAATCCTACCCCTCATCAGTTTCACATCAGTTTCAATACATTTATTCACCTTGTGTTCTTCCAAGTGTACTTTGTAGGTCTACATGACAATGTAGTGCAATCATAGCCAAGGTTTTTACTTACTAAAAGGAAGCTAGAGGCTTAATAATAACTGATAGAATATATCCACGACCCACAGAACAAAGCTGTGCTAGTAATGTCTTACGCTTGTTTTAATATTTTACTTTTTATACGGCAGAGTGTCATTACAGCTTTAGTTCATCAGGAAGTGACGGGAAGTGACAGTGGGCGTCCCGAGCAGGAGAGCTAGGCTCAGTGCTAGCTGTGAGTTTCGAGAGAGTTGGGCCAGCGCCGTCGAACAATAAAACTCTCTTGAATCTTGAATCTTGAATTTATTTAATTTAATTTTAATATTATTTTATTATTATTAATTATATTATCATTGCATTCTTATTTATTAAAAAACAAATGGAGATGTGCTTTTCGTGACCATATGAAAAACTAAATGCATTATCAAATATTTCCGCACACACATGAGGAAACCATAACTTACTTTCTCGGAATGGAAAAGAGTGGAACCCTGTCACCTGATTGTTGACCACCACATGGATGGTACCATGTGTGGTGTACGAGGGGAGCTCACTTAGGTGGAATGTTTCGTACACAACACCTTGCCCAGCGAAAGCAGCATCGCCGTGCATCAGAATGGACATCACCTAAAAAAAACACATTCGTGACTCAATAACACAAATGAAAACATCTTTTGTGTTTTTTACTATCATGATGACCTTTTTCCCCAGCGTGTCGCCCCTGTAGAACTGCTCAGCTTTGGCCTTTCCCTGGACCACTGGATCCACCGCCTCTAAGTGGGACGGGTTGGCCATGAGGGACAGCGTGATGTTCTTCTCTGTCCCGCGGTTTATTCTCTCATGGTACATTCCCAGGTGGTATTTCACGTCCCCTGAACCCTGCGGGCAATAAAAACGCTCACATAAAAGTGTCTCCAAATGAGACGCAACATCTACCGAGCTTCCTCACTTCATCAGCAGCCTCTAATTTGGGGTCAAACTGACAGAAGATCTGGTCCAAGTCCTTCCTGATCACGTTGGCTAAGACGTTAAGTCGACCCCTGGAAGGAAGAATAGTAAGTAACGTCGATGAGTGGTAACAGAAGATAGAGTGCACGTTACCGATGTGGCATCCCCATGATCACGCTGTCGATGCCGGCAGTGCTGGAGACGTCAATGATGGTTTTAAGAGCTGGGATGAGGACTTCACAGCCTTCGAGACCAAAACGTTTCTCTGATGACCACTTCCTGGCCAGGAAGTCCTCAAACCTAGGAAGAAATACAGTCATGTGAAACAATTACAATATTCCGCTCTTCTACTCTTGACCCGTTGCACACAACAGGGTTAAAATTTGCCAAAACATGCGCCCCGACTGTGTTGCCTGTGTTATTATTTTTCTGACAAATACAGCACAAGGGGGCGCTCAAAATACGTTGTTTTTCCCTGTCCTGTCCAGCCTTTAACACTAGGAGTACCAAGAATGGGCCAATTTGGCCTCCCGCCCTAGAAATACCAGAGAGGGGCCAAAATGGCCCTGTGCATTTGGATTAACAAGTTGATAGTCCTCACCAGTCAGTTTTGCGTGCAGGCGGAATGTGGCTGAAACTGAGGGGGAAGGTGTGGCAACTGTGGAATGCTTTCAAAGACTTGTGTTTCAGTTCAACACAAAGTAACATTTTCAGAAGAGAAAGCTTTGTTGGAATGTAAAGTATCTTTTTGCATGAGAATTGGGAGGGTTTGCACATTTTATTAGAGCGTGTTGTTTTACAATTTTACTGTTTGAAAAATAAAATATTTCTGACAGATTTGCCGCAATGTCCAACGTTTGGAGTTCCTTTGTTGCAAACTGCATTTGGTCATACAATCCAGGAAGGCACGTCACCATAGATGAACAGCTGCTTCCAACAAAGACTCGCTGCTGTTTCTTGCAGTACATTGAAACAAAACCAGACAAGTTTGGGATAAAGTTCTGGGTGGCATGTGACCTGAAAACAAAATATGTTTGCAACATGATCCCCGATCTTGGGAAAGACCCTAGCCGTTCCACGGGGGTGAGATTGGGAGAAGATGTGGTGATGAAGCAAAATGCAGTTTTTAAATGAAACTTTTATTATTAAGGGAGAAAATAAAATCCAAACCTAAATGGCACTGTGTGAAAAAGTGATTGCCCCCCCGTTAAAACATAACTTAACTGTGAGGAATTGAGATCTATCAGTGTGGAAAAGGTTATGAAGCCATTTCTAAAGCTTTGGGACTCCAGCGAACCACAGTGAGAGCCATTATCCACAAATGGCGAAAACATGGAACAGTGGTGAACCTTGCCAGGAGTGGCCGGCCAACCAAAATGACCCCAAGAGCGCAGTGACAACTCATCCAAGAGGTCACAAAAGACCCCACAACAACATCCAAGGAACTACAGGCCTCACTTGCCTCAGTTAAGGTCAGTGTTCATGACTCCACCATAAGAAAGACACTGGGCAAAAACAGCCTATAGGCAGAGTTTCAAGACCAAAACCACTGCTGAACGAAAAGTACATTTAGGCTTGTCTCTACAGGTAAGGAGAAAGGCTCACAGGACAGAGTGTCACTTCCTCTTCATCCGTTTTCTCCGTGGATCTCAGATGCCACAACAGGCAAGTTTCCACCTATGAGAGCGCTTCCATACTTGTCTCTATTTTGCCAGAAAACATCCCAAGACCTTTGGGAAAATACTCTGTGATCTGACGAGACAAAAGTTGAATGTTTTGGAAGGTGTGTGTTCTATTCTATCTGATGTAAAATTAACGCTGCATTTCAGAAAAAGAACATCATAGCAACAGTAAAATATGGTGGTGGTAGTGTGATGGTCTGGGGCTGTTTTGCTGCTTCAGGACCTAGAAGACTTGCTGTGATAAATGGAACCATGAATTCTGCTGTCTACCAAAAAATCCTGAAGGAGAATGTCCGGCCATCTGTTGGTGACCTCAAGCTGAAACCAACTTGGGTTCTGCAGCAGGACAATGATCCAAAACATACCAGCAAGTCCACCTCTGAATGTCTGAAGAAAAACAAAATGAAGACTTTGGCCTGTCCTAGTCAAAGTCCTGACCTGAATCCTATTGAGATGCTGTGGCATGACCTTAAAAAGGTGCTTCATGCTGGAAAACCCTCCAATGTGGCTGAATTACAACAATTCTGCAAAGATGATTGGGCCAAAATTCCTCCACAGATTCATTGCAAGTTATCGAAAACACTTGATTGCAGTTGTTGCTGCTAAGGGTGGCCCAACCAGTTATTAGGTTTAGGGGGCAATCATTTTTTCACACAGGACCATGTAGGTTTGGATTTTTTTTTCTCCCTTAAAAATAAAAAGTTTCATATAAAAACTGCATTTTGTTTTAGTAATGTTGTCATTGACTAATATTTAAATTTGTTTGATGATCTGAAACATTTATGTTTGACAAACATGCAAAAAAAAAGAACACTTTTTCACACCACACTATTGCAGTCTACTAATTTAATGTCTATGTTACCTTGCATTGGTCCTCACGAGGCTACACTCCTCTGCACTCTGTGTGTATGCTAGCGGCCCCACCCACCAAGACAAAGAGACTGTATGACTGACATAAGGGCTCAGTCCGTTCATGCTGTTGTTCTATGGAACAATCAGAGTGAACCCTCTTCCTGCCTGTTTGGAGGCGAGACATGCATGCACATGTTGCATGAGGCCGACAAAACTTATTTAATTGTCAGTTCATTTTAATCGTCCCAGGCCGATGCCTGCGAGACATTTTTTTTGTGAACGAGAAATCTTGTCACCTTTTAATGTTGCAATATCTTGTGACACCCCTATTAATTACTTGACACATTTGCTGCTGCGTATTTCTGGACTAATAATAGGCCACATTCAAGCATGAAACAGCATGACTTATGAATTGTGAAAAATACGAAAGAAAGCACAGCAGTGACTTTGGAGCTCGTTTATCAAAAGTAAAAATGAGCTCATATGAAGAATCACTGCAGAGTTCAAGCCCCTAATTTGATCTATGACTAAAAAGGGTGGTATTGTGCCGCCACTGCAACGTGACTCATCAGCTGCGTCTTTACGAACGAGTCTTCATTTAGTGCTGACCGTGTTGATCTGATGAGGCGAGCTAGCAGCGTCCTCTTCTCAGTGTCGGTGAACCGCATAATTCCCGGGGTCTCGAACTTCTGACGAATCCACTGACACTGGGCCACGTTGTTGATGAACATGAATTCAACGCCCACGTGACCGCAGTAGGATGCCTGGGAGGGAAAGGAAACGCTTGATGGCGTCCTTGCAATTATGGGAAAGAAAGAAGAGTACCTCCAGTCTGCGTATGACCTCTCTGAGAGGAAGAGTCGTCTCTCCCCCTCCGATGAAGGTGGTGTGAGGAAGTCGGAAGCGTCTGTCCAGGTCAGACTCACCAAGACCGTAGAACCCTGGTATGATATCATCGGGAAAAAAACACTGGCTTGTAAAGACAATTTTCACAGACGCTTTACCAAACAAAAACTAAGAAAAAAAAAAATAATAATATATATATATATACATATATATATAATAAAATATTATTGTATATTATTATATTATATATATTATTATAAAACGGCATAATGGCAGTCTTGACAAATATAATAAAGAGCTTTTCAGAGCTCTTATATATAAAAGTATATACTACTAGCAATAAACATCCTTGATTAGATCCATTGATTTGATCAATTCAATTCAATTCAATTTGAGTCAATTATTTAATTAAATTATTAAAAAGTAAAATTACCAGTAATTAAAAAATAAACTTCCATTTTAATTTAAATTAAATTAAAATCAATTCAATTAAATAATTTAATTTAATTTGATAATTATTACATTTAATAAAAGTCTTAATATTAGATAATTTAATTTAATTAATGAATAATTATTATACTTAATAAAAACTACAAATATTAAGATTAAATAATTCAATGCAATTAAACTAAACCTTTTTTTTTTTTTTAAGAAAATAGATTTAAAATTCACCACACTTAAAAGGCAGAGATAAAGCAGATAAGACAAAGACTTGAACAGCATTTTGAAGAAAAGTAATGTAGGATTAATTCACGGAAGACTGACCTATTTGTGGCGATACTTGATTCTTTTTAACTGATTCTTTTTCAGCTGATACTGCGTGAATATGAACTCCCGATAAAACAGCTTGAAAACTGAAAGAAATATTGTGTTTTCCGTTGCAAAAAAATGTTATTTTGTTCAACATGTCCACCTTGTTTATGGAATGTTTTACTCTTGTTTTCCTTTTGAAAAGGAATTGAAAAGGAGCTCACACATGCTGCACCTATTTTGTGCTTTTATCAAGATTTTTCTGGAAATGAATAAATAGGATGAAATGTGGATGGCCAGAATCTACTGTAGTGTACATGGTACGATGTGAGCGTCCCCACAGACAAAGCTACCTGCTGAAACTCAAAGCTCAGTAGCAACATAAGAGGAGACAGGTGCAAATCAAATTAAAAGACAAAAGGGGCCAGGAATAGACTTCATGTATCAGCTGACCATGTAAAAGGCCTCATTAGCTTTCATTAGGCAGCTATCCACCTTGTCACAATGCATCATGTGATGAAATGCTGTGACCATAAACAGACAGAAAATGCGAGAAGGACTGTGGTGGCTTAGCTGTGAGGAGCGGATGGTTGCAGGTTCAAGACCCGCTGCAGGTGGATGATGAACGCTTTGGGTGGGAGGCTTACAGTACCTAATTTATCAATGGTGGTGATGAGATCAGAGGGAACGAAGGAGTCCAGGTCAGCATCCAGGATGCCCAGAGGATCTAATTGGGCCACATGATGACCACGAATCTACAAGAGGGGGCAAAAACATGGCTGACGATGATTTGTAGTGTAGATGCAGTGTGTGTGACTACCTGGTATGCTCTGATGAGCGTGTGCACAGCCAGGTGGTCTTCCACCACTTTGCGCGTCGTGTCGGGCGAATGGGACAGGACTCGACCCTGGAGGATGGCGGAGGGTCGCCCTGCAACCTCCTCTGCAGGCGGACTGGATGTTCCCTGCGTGTTCCGGAAGAAGGCGTCCCACGACTGGAACACAGCGGCGGCACACAGACGCACAAGTACAAGTGTAACGGATGCTGGCTGTGCAGACGTGGGTATTTGAAGACACTGTTACCTCATGCACATTTTTATGATCCTCCAACCAAGCAAAGTACATCTCCTCCACATAGCTGGAGCTCCAGCTCACTGGTGTAGCCTCAGAGGAGCAACCTCTCCTGGGATGAGGCCTGCACTGGGACAGGGTCCCTCCACACCCTCCACACCCTTGCCACCACAGACGTCCTCCGACCCTCAGGACACATGCCAGCGCCCGAAACTGACTCATGGCTGAGGTAGAAGAAATGTGAAATGATTAGCAAAAGGCTTTTAATCTTTGTTTTTACACTGGCAATCATTCATGGACAAACAAGGTGCCAGTCTGGGAGTCAGGTCACTGTTTTACTGCACAAACAATCTCAAGTGACCATATTTGTTTATTTCAACGTCTTCCCACCAACCAATTAAAATCAATAATCCAAAAATTTTACAAATATTCCAAATAAATATTATATATAGTACAAATTTAATAATAATATTTTTTTTAAATATAATAAAACCATATTATATTAAAAAAAATAAATATAATAATTTCTTCATTTATTGAGTGCATGCCCTGCGATTGGCTGGCAACCAGTCCAGGGTGTACCCCGCCTCTCGCCCAAAATCAGCTGGGATAGGCTCCAGCATACCCCCATGACCCTAGTGAAGATAATGGATGGAGGGATGGATAAATGAGTGCACCAGAAAGTTAAATAATATAACATAACTTCAAATGTATTTGGTTCATCATATAAACCAAGTCAAATGTTAAAAATAAAAGTGAAAGTGAAAGTAACAGTATTTGGCTATTTGCATGGGTGCCACGTTTTCCAACCAATAAGTTTAAACGACAACCCGATTTTATTTTTTCCAAAAAGCTTTAATAAGTACATACAAACTAAAAAAAAAAGATAAAATAACCAAATATTTTACAACAGTTATATAAGGTAACATTTTCTGTATTGAGGATTAAATCAGAAAAATAGTTCAAATATAATGGAAAAAATGCAAATAAGATACTAATACAATATTAATAAATACATGAACAAAATGTTACTTATTTCAGTAACTGTTTGAAACTTATAATTGTCAAGCATTAGAATGAATGCCCTTTTTTAGCTTTAGAAGAAAAGTATAGTTTGAACACATCATACCTTCACATGAAGATATTAAGACCAGTTGACAAATTGCAAGAATGCACATTTTGCACTGTTGGATCTTAAGGAGGTTCTAAGTAGATCTTCAAAATGCAAAAAGAAGAAATGGGAGTGAGGCAAATAAAAATTTCAGGAAGCAGTTTATTGCAAACAAGCATTGCAGTGAAATAGGCTGTTCATCAGCTGATCAAAAGTTTAAGACCACAGCTAAACAAAAATAGAAACTCTCCCAAAAACAGAAATAACACGTTGAAAAAAGGAGTGAGTAATGAGCAGCTGTGCCATTCTTGTTAATCAGATGAAAAATGGGTTTGGGCATGCTTGATGCCAGTGTTTCCAGGAGGCTAGTGGGAATGTTGCTCCAGGTGGTGAAGATGGCTTCATGGAGGGCATCCACTGTCTGGAATTGATGTCCATTTTTGTAAACTTCCCCTGCCATCCGTCCCCAAATGTTCTCCAATGTATTCATATCAGGGGAACATGCAGGATGGTCCAAAAGAGTGAGCTAATTCCTCCGGAAGAAGTCCTTTGTCAGGCGGGCATTGTGAAGTGCAGCGTTGTCCTGTTGAAAAAGCCAGTCATGACCACACAGACGAGGGTCTTCAGTCATGAGGGATGCCCCCTGCAACATCTCCACATAGCCAGCTGCTGTTTGACGCCCCTGCACAACCTGAAGCTCCATTGTTCCATTGAAGGGTCATGATGGTGCCCCTCCACTGTGCCGTGTGGAAAACATCTCAGGTGGGATCTCCTTGTCATGCCAGTAACGTTGGAAGCCATCAGGACCGTCAAGGTTACATTTTTTCTCATCAGAGAATAAAACTTTCTTCCACCTTTCAATGTCCCATGTTTGGTGCTCTCCTGCAAATTCCAAAATGTGCAATTTTGTGGCGTTGAAGGAGACCTCTTTTCTTCTTAAAAGCCTTTTCTGGCAGATGGCATCTGATGGTTATTGCACTGCACTCGGCACCAATAACAACCTTCATTTGGGCCGAGGATGGTCCCATGTCTTGATGGACAGCCAATGGGATCCTCCGGCTCAGGGCCGGTGACAATTTTTTGTGTCTACCACTTGACTTTTGTGTTCCATAACCCTCAGGATGTTTGAAGACGTTTCAAATGACTGTCTTACTGCGTCCAACCTCAGCAGCAATGGCACACTGCGAGAGGCCTTGCTTATGCAGCTCAACAATCCCACCGCGTTCTAAGAGAGAAAGAGTTTTTGACTTTGCCATCGAGAGATCATGATGGTGTGAATACCTGACACTAAATCACATTCAATCCACATTTACGCACAACATTTGGGCTTTTAAAGGCTGTGCTCTTAAACTTTTGATCAGCTGATGAACAGCCTATTTTGCTTTAATGCTTGTTTGCAGTAAATTGCTTCCTCTAAACATTTTTTGTCTCGCTGCAATTTCTTCTTTTTGCATTTTGAAGCTCTCCTTATATGTAAATATAACATATTACACTTTAAGTCGTGCTTTAAATTAATACACCAAGAGAATTATGCTGCTGTATTTTTTTTGTATGATTTCTAGGTTGTATAAATTGGGGTAATACTTTCATTTGTATGCGTGATATATTAGGAGCTATGAATACCTACCTACTGTATTTACATCTACTACACACATGACATGGATATGTTAAGATGTTCCTAATAAAAGGACTACAGAAAACTGTAGTAGCGTGCAAAAGACGGCACTACAGTCCACGTGTAAATGGAGATATCGCCGTTCACAGAAAACTGCAAATATATGACAGTAATGAATCTCCTCCTTACCTGCTCTTTACAGGAACTCTTATTTTGTTCCACTTTGTTATGATACTTGTGCTATTATGCTACGTTATTTACGAGGGACCACTAATCCAAATCCCCCCCACCCACCCACCCACCCACCCCGACAACATAATCCCCATAATCTGCAACCCTGGCCTGTGACGTCACAAACACGCGTGTCGGAAATCGAAAGGACAGCATGTTTAAAATGTCACTTTATGTGCGCTCTTCTACGAGACAACGCTTTACCTTCGGCTGCTGCTGCTGCTGAGGACAGAGACGACCAATGGCACAGGTGGAACACACTGAAGGTGACACAGTTTCCGCTGCAGTGGGAACGCCCCCTACACACACACACACACACGCACACGCACACACACACACGCACACACTTTAATAGGACGAAATCATTACACTCAGTTCGATTTCCAAATTCAAACATCTCTACTCTCATTAGCCACAACATTAGGTGCAGCCTGCAGCACACCCACTGGGATCCAATGAAAAGGATACCTGCATGAAAACAGCACCACTATTTGGATTATATATAATAACAACACATGAAATAACTGAAATAAAAATACACTAATACTATTACATTATGACCGAAGTATGTTAATAACAACGAATATTTTGTTGACGTTAGCTATGATGGTAGAAATACAGACACAATAGTACAACGTGCAGAAATCACATATGATTACACTACAAATTCTATTTAAAAATCAATAAAAATGCAACATAATTTATCAGCTTATTCAAAATAACACATATTTTGGGTGCCTTACTTAGCTACCTGAAAAATTGTAGAAACACAAGCACAATAATAACAAATATTTGATTGACGTAAAAATGACTTAAAAATGATATATAGATTCAAAATAAAATATTACATTATTGTACAAGTATCTCAGTATTTTCAACCTTTATTTTTCATTAGATTTTTAAAAATAATAATATACATTATTATAATAAAACATATTTAAATCATGTATTACAGCAATTAAAGAGTTCACAAATACAATCACAATATCCCAGTACATAATAACTACAATATTCTAATAATTAGAACATTTTGGCCAGCTTAGTTACTTAAACGAGGAGCAAATGGTGGCAACACAACCACAATAATACATGTAATATATTAACGCTATTATAAGTATATGGAAAAAATATATATGTATTGGCTCTTATTAGAGTGTGCAAATCTACTGAATCCTGTGCTCGGGGTTCGTCCTTACTTCTCCTGACGTCTTTCCACTGGCTGTTATGGCAGAGACCAATTAAATGTTGATAATAAAAAAGAAAGAACACGAGTCATTCAAGCAAGTGGCTGCAGATTGATGGTCTTGCACCATGAGTGGCCTCAACTAAAAAAATAACTCATTGACTGCTGCTCGTCATCTTGAATTTCATCATTCATACTCGCTGGCAGCCAAGTCGGGGATGAAGTGGCTTGTTTGCAGCTTGATCAATCACTGAAAAAGAGAGGGAAAGTGTGCCTGGCATACCCGCGTAGGGCTACAAGCATCACTTTCACACATCATAGCTAACAATGTTAAACTGCTGTAATGCCACAATAACATCTTAAGCATTACTACACATACCGTAAGAATCCTTACAGCGCACCACCATCATGATGCTCGAGACTCTATACCCAACAATACTTAAGTCAATTGTACCTAATTTTTGCCTATTTCAAGCATTTCAAAGCATAAAAATGACTGAATGAAGTAAAATACAAATATCAGGCATTCAGAAGACACATTCAAAGACATTGCGATCATATGTAGTATTCTACACTGGTTATTAGGTGTTGGTAATCTCACATTTGTGAGACAATAGCTACCGCAGGAAGTACTGTACAGAACAGGAAGTACAAAAAGAACCAAGAACAACAAGGAACTCTCCCAATGCTAACATGTGTGAGTCTATATTATGTCTTATTTTCGCTTACTATATCTACTATATTGGGTAATGGGAGTGTAAAGTGACTATAGGGGTGTTATTTCATGTCTAGAGGGCTCTTATGTTAAAAAAAACAACAACATATTTATAAGGTTGTAAACAGTTTTTTTCTATGCTCTGAGGAAGTAAAAAAAAGAACAATAACAATTAACTGTCCCAATGTGTGAGTCTATATTATGTCTTATTTTCGCTTACTATGTCTACTATATTGGGTAATAGGAGTGTAAAGTGACTATAGGGGTGTTATTTCATGTCTAGGGGGCTCTTATGTTAAAAAACATATTTATAAGGTTGTAAACAGTTTTTTTCTATGCTCTAAGGAAGTAAAAAAACAAACAATAACGATTAACTGTCCCAATGCTAACATGTGTGAGTATATATTATGTCTTATTTTCTCTTACTATGTCTACTATACTGGGTTCTAGGAATGTAAGATGACTACAGGGGTGTTATTTCATGTCTAGAGGGCTCTGATAATGTTAAAAACCATATTTGGAAGGTTGTAAAGAGGTTTTCCTATGCTCTAATGAAGTAAACAATAACAATTAACTCTCCCTGTTAGGGTTCTGTTTCATTTTGGTGTTGTCACCTTTTGACCTCTGTTGTGCTTCCTTGTAGATCCCTTCACCCCCTGAGTGGGCGGTGCCATGAGGCACACCTGTAGCCACTTTGTCATCAAGAGCTCTTAAGCCACATGGCTGGTTTGCTGCTGTGCTCTTGACCTTAAGACTGCTGTGTTTATTTAAAGTCTGTTCCACGTGCTCCTTGCCTCCTGGGACGCTGTCTGCTCATCTGTGAGTTTTGCCTTTTTCGATGGTGCCTTTTTGTTTTACTACCTTAGTTGCATCGTTCTACCTCAGTTTGGATTCTGGACTTTTTGTAATTCCTTTGTTACTTGGTTCCTGCTCCACTAAATTAAAGATTGTATTTTTGACCTGGATTGTGTCTGGCTCTGCATATTGGGATATTCACCAATGCTAACATATGTGACTGTATTATTCAAGATTCAAGAGTTTTATTGTCATATGCATAGTAAAACAGGCAGTTATACTATGCAATGAAATTCTTATTCTGTTCATTGTCTTATTTATTTCTTATTTTCTGTTATTACATCTACTCTATTGGGTAATAGGAGTGGAAAAGTGACTACAGTGGTGCTATTTAATGTCTAGACGAATTTAATAATGTTAAAAACCATATTTAGAAGATTGTACAAAGGTTTTTCTATGCTCTAATGAAGTAAACAATAACATATGTGACTATTTTTTATTTATTTTTTTCTGTTATTAGATGTACTATATTGGGTAATAGGAGTGTAAATGTGATTATAAGAGTGTTATTTCATGTCGAGAGGGCAATAATATTAAAAAGAATATTTAGAAGGTCATGAACAGGTTTTTATATGCTCTAAGGAAGTAAACAAAGAACAATAACAGTTAACTGTCCCAATACTATAATGTGTGACTCTGTATTATGTCTTATTTTCTGTTATTAGATGTGTAAAGGGTGTTATTTCATGCCTAGGCTCTAATGTTAAAAAACATTTTTAGAGGGCAGTGAACAGGCTGTCTATGCTCTAAGAGTACAAAAAAAAAGAACAATAAAAGGGAACTCTCCCATTGCTAACATGTGTGACTCTGTATTATGTCTTATTTTCTGTTATTAGATCAACTATATTGTGTAATAGGAGTGTAAAGGTGTTATTTCATGTCTAGAGGGCTCTAATAATGTTAAAAAACATATTTAGAAGGTCGTAAACAGGTGTTCTATGCTCTAAGGAAGTAAACAAAGAACAATAACAATTAACTCTCCCAATGCTAACTTGCGTGACTCTGTATTATACAGTATTTTCTGTTATTATATCTACAATATTGGGTAATAGGAGTGTAAAGGTGACTATAGGGGTATTATTTCACGTCTAGAGGGCTCTAATAATGTTAAACACCGTATTTACAAGGTTGTAAACAAGTTTTTTATGTTCTATGAAAATATTCCATTTATAAATATGGAATCCTCCTTTGTGGAAATTCACCTGTAATGGTCCGCAATAAATGAAATAAATAAATAATAAATGAAATAAATACTTTGATGTTAAGTAAGGGGCCACAAAACCTCTGATCTAAAATAAGAGTTACTGCCGACTCATTATTTGCATGGCGTTGCTCCAAACGCAACCCTCAGAATGAAGGGTCAAGCAATTATGAAGTGAAATGCCATTTTGTTTGCCGGGACTCTGCTGCCTGACAAAGATGGAGCGAGGGCCATTTGTTTTCCGGCGTTTTATTAATAGTGTCGGTGCTGCTGCAAGGACCTGTGTCGCTGGGGTAATGTACTGCATAGGGCTCCTTGTTAAACCACATCCTCTTTAGGGATAATTACCATCACTACACACAAACATAAGGTGACCATTTTACCAGCATGTGTTGATTGGGAATCCTCACCGTCGCCGTCGTCTCTACTGACTGCATGAAAAGTCCTGGTGATGAAAGTTCAGGGGAACAAGTTAATGTTTCATTCGGCAAAACAAATACAGCTCAAAACAAGGTGATCCCGATTCTCAAAAGTAAACACTCAGGTCTGACAACCCCAAAGTGACTTTGTACCCGAGCCTCATTTGGGGAGACGCCACGCGTAATCCACTTACACCAGCCTAGCCCGTGTGCCGTTTATGGATTTCCAAGTCGTGACGTTACTTAGAGGCCTAATTCATCTAATAAAGCAAAGTATGAAAGCCCAATTTCATTTGTCTTGAGAGCTGTGGGCGCATGCGGCATCACGTAAATCAATCACCTTTCCCATCATTCAATAATGCATGATTTGATGAAATAAAGTGACTAATCCGCCATGCCGAGGCATGCTCTGAAGGAGCCTGCAATAAAACTGGTTATTTCTTGATGAGCTATGAATAATTAAGTTAACGACGGATGGACAGATGGATGCATTTCAGGATGGTAATCAGGATGGTACAGTAATCTCTTGTTTATCGTGGTTAATTGGTTCTACACCTGACTGTCAGTGAATTTACGCTGTTTTTTAAATATACAGTGGTGTCTTGGTTAACGTCATTGATCCGTTCCAGAAAGCCAACTCAAACAAAACGGACTCTAACCAAAACACATTTTCCCATAGAAAAATCATGTAAATCCAATTCATCCGTTCCAGACACCCAAAAATGTTAACACAAAACACATTTTATGGACAACAATTATAGTTTTACATGCAGAAAATGATGCAAAAATAATTACAAATGGACAACTGAACATTTACCGTCACTTTTACCTAATTTTGGATAAAAGCCCCACAAAACCATCAATTAACAATATAACACAAAATAAACACATTATTCTGCTTCAACCACATTTTGCAAAAATGTAAAGAATATATGAAACTAATTATCAATGTTCTAGAACCAATAAACATGTACGGTAACACTTTACAATAAGGTACACAAAATGACTGTAGATGGCTCTACTTAAAACCTCATTAAGATCCAAATATGCAAAAGCAAATTCTAGCAATTTTTAAACTGTTCTTAAGATTTTGATCACGAGTGTATCTCGGCACGAGAGCATACGTCAGATCTCTCTTCTTCTGGTTAGGAGGCCGCAGAAGGACATTAGAAGAGACATTTTTTAGCCCAGAATCCTGTAATGGGATTCTATTCTGTCTGATTTATTTTCACTACATTCTGTAAACCTTCAACTGGAGTGTGAATCTTATTCCTTCTCATAATTGGAGATTAACGAACACAGGGGGGGTGGAATTTATTTCAAAAAGTGGTCCTTGTGGTCTTTATTAGGTTACGGAGAATTTCATCTCCAACAGTCCCGAATGCTGATACTATGAGAGAATACATAAAGGTAAGATTTGATGACCTTATTGAGTGCTAATGTGCAGATTTATTTGGTGCACAACCTCTCTGAAGAACAAACTCCAGGCTCCTACTGGTGGATGGTGGCTTTGTATTCTTTTAATTTGATGTTTCGTTTCATAGTGTTACATAATACATAATAAATAAGATCAATTAGATTGCTATAACGTAAGAATGTTTTGCTGATTTGTTGAAAATCTTTGACTAGCTAGTCACTAGCTAGCACGCTGCTAATGCTATTTAGATCCATTCTCGTTTTCAGTCATGGTCACATGACACAAGCCCCCAAATAAGTGTCCTCGGATATGCCTGCCAGTAACTAGCAGCTCTTAACCCCAATTTTAGCTCGCAGTTCAAAGCAAAAAAATCAGCCGAGAGACAGCTTCCATGTAAAAAACACTTGTTAGTTGGGACACTCAAATGCCAACGTACCGCTGTACAAATGTACCTTCTCGCTTTTCTCTGGCAGCCGACGTACTCCATGGCGACTTTGTATCTACAACAGTAGATACAAATAACTTTGGTGTTGTTGCAAGAACCATCTGCCAGGGCTTTGAAGCAAAATTTACCAATCAAAAAAACATTTTCCTTCTCCATTTCTACTGAATATTTGTTCCCGCTTGTGGGTCCATCATCCGTCCTCAATCTATGGTGTGTGCCGAGTTTCAAACAGGACGTGCGCACATTAATCGCGCGTCCAAAAAAAAAGTGGCATTATTAGAGTCTTCTAGACATGAAAAACCACCCCTATAGTCACCTTCACACTCTTATTACCCAATATAGTAGACATAGTAAGAGAAGGAAGACATAAGACCTAAATAAGACAAAATATATACTCATGCCTCCTTCCTGAGCCACCACCTTATCGTGGTGAAAGAGTCCCAGTGATTTTAGGAGCTAAGTCGGGGGCTTTTACACCCCTGGTAGGGTCACCAATGACAAACAGGGCCTAGGGGAGGAAGTCTAAACAGACCCCAATGAAGACACACAACTTTGCACCAAGATCTCCCTCGCCCGGATGCAGGTCACCGGGGCCCCCCTCTGGAGCCAGGCCTGGAGGTGGGGCATGATGGCGAGCGTCTGGTGGCCTGGCCTGCACCCATGGGGTCCTGCCGGGCACAGCCTGAAGAGGTAACATGGGTCCACCCTCCATGAGGGGCCAAAGGATTCAGAGTGAGCTGGGTGGCGGTGGGCCTTGGCGGTCCAATCCTCAGTTGCAGAAGCTAGCTCTTGGCGCGTGGAATGTCACCTCTCTGGTGGGGAAGGAACCTGAGCTGGTGCGCGAGGTGAAGAAATTCCAGCTAGATATAGTCGGACTCACCTCAACGCACAGCAAGGGCTCTGGAACCAGTCCTCTTGAGAAGGATTGGTCTTTATTCCACTCTGGCGTTGCCAGCAGTGAGGGGGCAACGGGCAGGGGTGGCAATTCTTGTTGCCTCCCGGCTCAGGGCCTGTACGTTGGAGTTTAACCCGGTGAACAAGAGGGTAGTTTCCCTTCGCCTTCGGGTGGGAGGACGGGTTCCGACTGTTGGTTGTGCTTATGTGCCAAACAGCAGTTCAGAATACCCGCCCTTTTTGGAGTCCTTAGAGGGAGTGCTGGAGAATGCTCCCTCGGGGGATTCCCTTGTTCGGCTGGGGGACTTCAACGCTCAGCGACAGTGACACCTGGAGAGGTGTGATTGGGAGGAACGGCCCCCCTGATCTGAACCCGAGTGTGTTTTTTTATTGGACTTGGTGCTCCTCACAGATTGTCCATAACAAACACAATGTTCAAGCATAAGGGTGTTCATATGTGCACCTGGCACCAGGACACTCTGGGCCGGCGGTGGATGAGATCCGCCCGGAGTTCCTTCAGGCCCTGCATGCCGTGGGCGTGTCTTGGTTGATATGACTCGTCGTGTGGACATCGGGGGCGGTGCCTCTGGATTGGCAGACTGGGGTGGTGATCCCCTTTTTTAAGGAGACCGGAGGGTGTGTTCCAACTAAACCTTCCTGGCAAGGTTTATTCAGGGGTCCTGGAGAGGAGGATCCGCCGGATAGTTGAATCTTGGATTCAGATGGAGCAGTGTGGTTTTCGTCCTGCTCGTGGAACTGTGGACCAGCTCTACACTCTCGGCCGGGTCCTTGAGGGTGCATGGGAGTTTGCCCAACCAGTCTACATGTGTTTTGTGGACTTGGAGAAGGTATTCTGTGGGGAGTACTCCGGGAATATGGAGTACCGGACCACCTAATTCAGGCGGTTCCTTGTATGACCGGTGTCAGAGTTTGGTTTGCATTGCCGGCAAAAGGTCAGACTGTTTCCAGTGAGGGTGGGACTCCACCAGGGCTGCCTTTTGTCACTGATTCTGTTCATTACTTTACTCATTTCTAGGCGCAGCCAGGGTGTTGAGGGGTTCCGGTTTGGTGGCTGGTCTCTGCTTTTTACAGATGATGTGGTCCTGCTTGCTTCATCGAGCTGTGACCTTCAACTCTAACTGGATCGGTTCACAGCTGAGTGTGAAGTGGCTGGGATGAGAATCAGCACCTCCAAGTCCGAGTCCATGGTTCTCGCTTGGAAAAGGGTGGAATGCCATATTCGGGTCATGGATGAGATACTGTCCCAAGTGGAGGAGTTTAAGTACCTTGGGGTCTTGTTAACAAGTGAGGGAAGGACGGAACACGAGGTCTACAGGCGGATTGATACGGTGTCTGCAGTGATGTGGACTCTGCATAGGTCAGTTGTGGTGGAGCTGAGCCGAAAGCTTGGTTACGGCCACAACAGAAGCCCGTGTTAGGGATTATTGTGCCTGTTGTGAGAGCACTCTAACCTGCAATAAAAGCATGTTGTTCCAGCAATCAAGTCTGACGCTTGTCTCACTGAAACATTACAGTAACATTACTGACACCTAGTGGCCCGTGTAGAACACTACATATCACAATGTCTTTGAATGAGTCTTCTGAACGCCATTTTTATGCTTGAAAATTCTTAATTTAGGCAAAAAAAATTACAAAGATTTTGCATCCATACACTATGTATATTTTTTGACTGAATCGGCCTTATTCAATCACGAAACTTAAAAGTGAAGCCGCAAAATTTGAAGCGCAAAGTGGTGAGGGATGACTGTACAGCAGTGATGTGCAGATCAATACTGATCGATACCAGCTCTTCATGCTCTAAAATCAATTGTCAAGTCTAAATATCGATACTTTTGATACTTCATTATGTCAATACCTCATTTGTGGTCATGTTTGTCTGGAATGTTTGTCTGAAAGGATGACCGATCGTAAACGGAGCCATGTGTGAACTATGAAGACAGTCTCATTTTTATCGTAGTTCTTAGTAATTAATTACTCATTTATTTGAATGGTTTTACTATTTTACTTATTTTCTTTGTTTTAAATACCCTTTTTCACACATTTTATATGATTTTGTCCTGTTGTTTATTAGCTTGGCTTTTTTATTGATGAATGCTTTTAGAATTATTAAATCAAATGTCTTGTATTATTTATGCTATTATATGAAATACACTATTTAAAAAATTACCAG
The DNA here is from genome assembly GCF_027744805.1 of Dunckerocampus dactyliophorus. Classification (NCBI taxonomy): domain Eukaryota; kingdom Metazoa; phylum Chordata; class Actinopteri; order Syngnathiformes; family Syngnathidae; genus Dunckerocampus; species Dunckerocampus dactyliophorus. The sequence goes on along the minus strand of NC_072832.1, from coordinate 23,627,100 downwards.
GCACATTAGGTGAATTTGCACAAAGTATGAGTATCGGATCAATATCGGCGATACCAGTTTGAGTTTTACGCCGTATCTAATTGGAAACAAAATCAGTGGTATCACACATCACTACTGTCCAGCATAGTTAGAAATAAAACACTCATTCCACAGAGAACACCAGAGAAATCAAGGTTGAAGGGAATATGTTTTAATTAAGAAATGATCATTAAAAAGAGCGCAACCTAAAAACCTGCAGTATAGTATGCATTACATTTACTGGTGTTACCAATACGTAACCAAAGTATCGTTAAATAGTGCTTATACACGCCATCAATTACAGCAATTCATCACTTTTAAAAAGCTGAGTAAAAACAATACAAATAATACTTTACGTGTCATTTTTTTTTATTCATATAGGTTTCTGACAGCGTTGGGAGAAAAAAAAAACCCACGTTTAAGGGTGTGAAAGAGCAGCATATACTGTATGTCCAATAATTCCGTAAGATAGTGTATGTTACCCATGCATAGACTAGCGTCTCTGTCACTCGCCGCTTCTTTTAGAAGATGAAAAAGCGATACAATACGGATAAAAAGGGAGCATCGTCGTCAAGGCCTGGATTATCAAGTGTAATTGCGTCCGCTGCCATGCATGGGAAGAAGAGTATTTAAACGTCCCTTTTCCACTGGCGCTTTTCCACTAGCACCTGGAACCTCGGTTATGGAAAACATATGGTTGGCTTGAGTACACTGTCATGCAGTGCCTGAACAAGCATCCACATATTGATGAGTTTCTCTGTGACGAAGTGGTTCATTTAAAGTTGGGACACTATAGACAAATTCTGGCCAGGGAATCCTTTAATTGTCTTGATTATGTGTTATTTGCTCATAGCGCACACACAGAACAATGAATAAATCGTTATTTGTCTCCTTTCCTCCTCTTGTAAGCAATGTGCGCCCAGCACTGACGAGGCGTTCAAGCGCATTACGTATTGTTGAATGGAAAAGTGATGTTAAATGGTCATTTATAGAAATACATGATATCTTTTATTCCAAACCGATACCACTAACTTTCTGCTTCTCAAGACCGATAACTTTTTTATATCTACTTTTGAAAATTTAGATGTAACTGTAGTTTGTGCACACCTGGAGGTACGAAGGACTCAAACAAAATTGGATTTGACCAAGTGTACCTGTTGATTTGTCCTAATCCAATATCATGACATCACTACTACCACATCACTACTATCAGGAGAACCAGAGTTTCGAGCACAAGGAGTCACCTGGTGTGGCCCAGCAAGGTGTACTGTATTTGGGAATATGCGCTGAGCAGCCGGTCTGACGCCACGGACGTCTATGGCAAAACTTCTGCACTTTTCAAATGCCGTGTCGCTGGCGTTTCAGATGGCTGATAAGGTTTATTGTGTGCTCAATGTTTTTTTCTCAGTCATCGCAAAGTATCTGGTACAACTAGCACTCAAAATGTCGTCCTCTTCATAATGTTTGTGTAGAAGTGAGCTCAGGGGACGTTACAACAGGTTGCTGGAACGCTTCATTTGCTAACTGGCACAGTAATCTCGCCTCATTGGAGCGTTTTTAAATTATCGGAGCTACTTTTAATAGTAGCGGATTTTTCGGTATGATGTCGTTATTGCCTCATATCAGCCTGATAATTATCGTGCACCCCTAATCATTTATCCATGTAATTCATTATAAAAATTTCACATTTATTTCTGTAGTTAAACCTATAACTAATCCAATTTTTTGGGGTGTCTGGAAATGATTGGCATTTTTTCCTACGAGAACAATTGCTACAGTTTTTATACTTTTTGGTTTTCGTTAGACATTTTGGAAGAATTTATGCCGAGGTTCCACTGTGCTGTATTACTATTATTTCTATACATGCTTATAAATGACAATAAAGACACATGCTAATTTTAGCGTACCCTGTTGCTGTGTGCAGTGTTATGCTCCACTTTCCTTCAAGGAAAACTGCACCTTTTTTTTTAAATGTTGCCCGTCAATCCTTATGTAAGACATGAACACGTCTTTCTCTTTTCCGTGCGTTCTGAAGATATAAAAAAAGCTAAAAAGAGGAAGCAAATTAATGCATGTAATGGGACACACCTATTTCGCCTAGAAAGCCCGCTATTAAAACAAGGTTTTATGGTTTTGTATCCATGCTGTGAGCATGTAGTAACAGGTACATTCATGATAACATGTCATACTTACAGTGTTTTGGTCATTTTAAGCGTTAGCGGAACTTCCTTCCGGGTGCATTGATTTCATATAGCAACATAGAAAGGAACGCTACACCTAGCGTTACCTTTTCCAAACTCAAAAACACAGCAGCAGTGGCGGCATCTCCAATATGTAGCGTTAGCTTTTGCTAGTGGCCTGAGGCATTGTGCGCGAATGTGACGTGAGGCTAGTCGGTAGCCGGCTAGTAGCTAGCCGGTGTGGTGTGGCGCACTGTAGTTCTTGGGCGTAACAACGTTAATAATAATAACAATGTTGCTGTAGCTTGGTTGATATGCAGGTCACATTATGTAAATGGAGCGTTGCTGGCGCTTTTTGGAAGTTTTTTCGGAAGGCTTTATAGGCGGAAGTGTTCCCATTACGTGCATTCTTAGCTGCCTCTTTGAAGCTGTTTTTCTGTCTTTTTTTGTGGCATTCTCCTGTATTGTTTTAGTTCGTCGTCGTGTCTTGGCGGGTTGACGCGTTCAATGTGGTTTTTGGTTCGAGTGGAGTCGGTACTATGCGGTGGAAAAGTGCCATTTTGGGTTTTCATCAACCTTTCGTGAGCCAAACCTTGACATTGCAGAGCACAGTTGGACAGCAAAAGGGATGTACTATTGCTATAAATGTCAAATACTAGTAGAAGGCTCTCCCTGCGAGAAAAGGCAAGTCTGTGATTTGGTAGTTTGCGTGTGGGATCGCAAATGTTCACACTTTCAGTTCTCTGGTTTAAAACGTAAGATATTTTTTCTTTAATAGTTCAACATCATGCTACTAAAATGACATTATTTTTGCTCATAAATGAGACTCGTAAAATTATGACTTTTTCCTCATTGTATTGCAACTTTTTTATCTAAATATTTGGACATTATTCTTGTAAAATTACTGCTGATTTTATTACTAATTACTACACTTTTGTTGTTAAAAAACAAAACAAAACAAAAAAAAACAAACGTTAAATTATACTTTTAGAATGTGCAGCAGACTGGAAATGGCACTTTGGACACCCCTGGCACAACGTGCGGACATGCTTGGACAGCTTTCGTGACATTTTACCTGACCTAACTCAAATATTCCAAAGCAAAATGCCTTCAGCTGGGTTGAATACGTAAGTTATGTTTGGATTCTGCTGTTTTTACCAGCTTACATTTCAGAAAAGGCGTCTAAAAAGTACTTTTAAGGAGTGACAATCAGAGAGACTAAACTTCCAACGCATTTTCTCTCACATAATTGTTATTTTCTGCAATGCAACCGAGACCCATCTCTCATACCGTCTTGGTCACCACCCAACTGCAGAACACACCACAGTTCCCTTTAACTCGACCAAACGTACCAAGTGTGAAGGCATCCTTAAAGGGAGTGTGTCAGAGTGATTGTAAGCACACAACCGGAATCTTATTAGGTTAGGAGGAAGAAGAGGACCCCCCCCGCAACCCTGTTTTTTTTTTTTAATGAGAGTCCGATGTTACAGGGGACATCCCAGAATCCTTAGCGGAGTCCAAGGCATCGGTGGCGGCGGGGGAAGAGACCTTCTGGTAGATGAAAGCGTAGAGGCTGACGTCAGGTCTTGTCGTGCGGCAGTTCTTGCAAACCAAATGGGAGTACTGGTTCAAAAGACTGTACAGCCTCCCTGGGACACAGGCAGAAACATGGAGAGGTACGGGGGTGAAAAGAGACAAAAGAGAACAAACAGGTTGAGCTCGAAGGACAAGAAGAAGAAATTATAGTCAAACCTCGGTTTTCATCCAAAATTTTGTCTGGGTTTTTGTACAATATTACACGTAACAAACTAGTCTTGTTTGTCCTGTACTGCATCGTTCCGTGCAGGCGTGTCACGATAATCAATAAATCAATTGCTGGATGACAAGAGGTTTCACTCTGTGCATCTGTCTCAGCACCTGGACGCATTGGTTCTGCAGCGGAATGAACGGAGTGAGTGAACTCTCCTGTCAGTCATTCAATCTCTGTGTCCCGGTGGAGAGAGGCAGGGCTGCTACTCGCTAGCCGTGTGTGTCGTGTGCGACACGATGGAATACTTTCTTGGTGCCTGTTGTGTGTAAAACACCATCTGATGTCAATTTCAGGGCATCGTCATTTTGTGACATGACAAGGTTTGTGACAAAGACAATGACATCAACAATACAAAACCTGGCACTAAATCACATTCAATCCACATTATGGCTTTTAGAGGCTGTGCTCTTAAACTTTTGATCAGCTGATGAACAGCCTATTTCACTTTAATGCTTGTTTGCAATAAACTGCTTACTCTAAATGTTTTTTGTCTCACTCCTGTTTCTTCTTTTTGCATTTTGAAGCTCTACTTAGAACCTCCTTAAGATCCAAAAGTGCAAAATGCGCAGTCTTGCAATTTTTCAACTGGTCATAAGATTGTGATCAGGAGTGCATCAACATTTCACAGTTTTTTTGTTTTTTTTTTACAATTGTTGCTGGGTTTTTTTTTGGTTTATATTATTGTAATATAAAAGAAGAAAAAATAAATGACATGAAAATACAATAAACATTACACATAGTAATTTACATATTTTAATAAGACATACTTTGGATCAACCACGGTGATATAAAATGATTGGAAGTGTGCATTACAATGTCATTTATATTCAATACATTGAATCAAAAATACAATAACGTTATTATAAAATTATCCAAATATTTTCATTCTCATAACTAATATTTTGGTTGCCTTGTTTAGCTATATTAGAGGTATTTTTATATTTTATGTTCTTTTTTTCATTTTGTAGAAAGGCTAAAAAAAAAACATTTAAGAAAAAGCTTTGTATTATTTGTTATTAGTATCAACATGTCAGCTTTGTTTTTTGCTCTCCATTTGCTCTATTTTCCCCATTTTTTGTGTTTAATTTCATTACTATAATGTGCTGCGGGCCAATTTAAAAAAAAAAAAAAAAAAAAAACAGCTACGGGCTGGAAATGGCCCCTGGGCCGCACTTTGGACACCACTCTCTTATAGCTCTTTGTCAGCGTTGGGCGCGTGACGTGACGTCAGCTCCCGCCGACTATTGAGCATGTTAGCTTCCGTTGTTGCGAGCAAACAATAGTAATTAAAGAGAGAAGGGGAGTGTTCTTGCAGCTGGTACTAATCGATGCGCTCCGATAGTGGTTTTTTTTTTTTTTGCAAATGTTAATCTGAAATCAGAGAAGATGCACTATATGGAAATAAAGTTCTAGAAGCCAACCAATCACAGCCTTTACTAAGACTAGCGAAGCGCATTTAAGGGTGGAAATGCATGCCGATTCATGCCAACCGTCCATGTTGGCAGGTCTGCTGTTTGAGTTTATTCTTGGTCGTCTTCTGCACTGCAGCTCCACTTTAGGAAATGGATGGCTGCAGGGGAATTTCTCTGAAAGGCTTCAATAAATGTCAGCGGAGGGGGGGAGCAAAATGAAAAGCGGGCGAGGGCGAGAGGAAGGAGAGGCTGGGGTCACCAGTAATCCACTCAGAGGCTAAATGGATGGACCAGGTGGAATAATTTAGCATTAACACGGGCAGGGTTCTAGTTTTTCTTTTTGCATACTGGCCTCCTACATTGCTACAGTCATGGTGGCAGCAAGGACAACCTCACTGCTGCAGGGGCTCGATAAAGGCCGATGTTGGATTGAATGGAACACACAGGAATGTAAACAATAGGAAGTCATGGAAATAGAAATAATCTGTTCCAGAGCCAATCTGTTGCCATCATTTGTAAGTGTAAAAATAATTGGAGGTGTAATACAACAAACAAAAAAAACTCCAGGTGGTCCTCTGCTTGCAGCAGGGGTGCTCACATTTTTTCAGTCTGCGAGCTACTTTTAAAATGACCAAGTCCCAAAGGTCTACCTCCTACTATAAACATAGAATAAATGATTATTTACAGTATGTACAGTACATTGTACGCACTCTTTCAGCATGCAAGTTACAAGTCGACATGATCTATCTTTTATAAATATATCAAATCTAACCAGTAAACGGAATATTAACGATTAGTATTTCAAATAAGGTTTCGAAGTTTACCAGCAATCAAAGTAGTTGATATCATTCACAAATAATTCGCAATTCAACTGAATTCAATGTGGCAATCAAGATAATTCCACCTAATTCCTCAATAGTTGTGTACATAACCTGCGCAGCGCTAATATGTCAGTCCAAATAGCTACGTAGCGTTCATTACACACACAATTCATGTACTACGTCCAGTTAGCATTTGCCATCAAACATTACAGATATCCAAGAAATGAAAATGATTATGCAAAAGACAATGCAGCCGAAGTCAAGGCAACATATTCAAAAGGTTTCACCAATGGGCACCTTTTCCAATTCATCATGAAATAAGAGTTTAAGAAACGGAAGAGTAGAAAACACACATTTCTGTCGTGTAGTTCAGGACGCGAAGCAAAGCAATCAATTCACTTTTTTCCTAGCCGCTACGAGGGAACAGATAACCTTTGTTATAGATATACGCATCTTACCGCTCACTTAGTTTATTCCTAATAGAAATAATAAAGATGAAAGTTGCCTCTCTGAGGGTAGTTTGAGACGTCTGTTCACCGTTGCCGCGGGGGAGCAAGAGCAAATCAGGAGGAGAGCTTAATGTCAGCTGACTGACAAAGTGACGTTCATGCTACCTTCGCAATCGACCGGTAGCTCACGATAGAGGTAATGGGCACCAGGGGTTTACATCTTTCTGTGTTATGTACGTGCTGCCATAAATTAATTAAAAACTTCATTTTGGTCCGACACTTGTTGGAGAACTAGTTACGGCGCGGAAGTACACGCTATGTGCTCAATATTGGCCACACTCGTCTCAATTGCTCGACTGTCGCAACCATCATTAAGGATAAAGCCAAAACAACATCAGCAAAGTCAACCGTCCTCTCTGCACGCAGCCACACACACACACACACACACACACACACACACACACACACACACGCACGCACGCACGCACGCACGCACGCACGCACGCACGCACGCACACAGTCACACAGTCAGCACTCTTAAGTCACGTTCACAGACTGTCGGAAATCACAAAACTCTTTAACACAGTACACATAACTGCCCGGTCGCTGATCCTAAGAAAGTGACAGTAATAATTAAGCAGGGTAGAGGTTTCCTTATTGACATGGGAAGGTTGCTAATGAATTATTTTTGTGAATTATTCCAGTTTCATTTTGTGTTTTTATGACTCTATTTTATACGTCCTTCATGTACAGTGTGAGTGACTTACGTCAGTCTAGGAACGAAACTCGTATGCAACCTGAGGACCACCTGTGTCTTAATGACTGCTGATCTTGCAAGATCACATACCTACAAGGTCACCATTACTTATTTTTGACTATAGATATATAAGAACATTTACTTGGCAAAGCATACATATTAGTTGTTTCAAAAGTATTCTGCTTTTCTTTTCAGTAATATACATCATCAAAAAATGTTTGGACAAAAATAAGCATTCATTTGACGTTTATTTTAGCTCATATTACTTCCATCCATCCATCCAGATGCAGCTTATTCCTGCTCATATTACTTGGATTTCCGTATTTGCAGCGCCATGTATATTCCTGTGTACTTTTTGCCTTCCTACTTCTGGAACAAGTGTTGCAAAAAAAGCATATCAGGGCAAAGAAAAAGCAAAACCAGGGTTTCCGCTACATATAATGAATCGTGGCGCACCGCCACGGCAAAATAAAATCCACCACACCTGAAAATGAGTTGGGGGGTTTTTTTCGTGAAAACAATGTTAATATATTGTATGAATGGACATATATGCTATATCAAGGGGTGGCTATCATGTCAGTCACAAAGGTAGTGGGGGTTGATCCCATGTCACCCACATCATAAACATCAGCTGACATTAAGGTCCCTTCCTAATTCACTCTTGCTCCTCCTAATTAGCTAATTAGCTTGAAATAAAATTTCAAATATCATAAAAATGTTCCACTACGCTCAATTTTGAAAAACGTGCACCGGAATAGCCTGAGGTCCTTAACAAGAGCCACCAATTAAAATGAAGGGATGCGGCTATAAAGTGTCGGGTCTAGTGCTGTGGACATAATAAAACGGTTTACTCTATTGTTCATGGTATGGATGAAGTGGGGCTGCCGGCACACATCAAGGCTGTTGATACCTGGGTGAGTTCCCTTTGCCCCTGACTTAACTTTAAACAAAGTAGTCAGGCGGGAGGTGCACGTACTTGAAACAGAAGAAGTGTGGTTTTGCACCTCTGTGGTAACTAGGGTTTAAACACTGCCCTGTTAAGGCTTGGTAGGTCAGGAGAGGAAGAAAAGACGGAGAGAAAAGTATTTAAAGTTCATGAATGCATTTCTTGTTCAAGCATGTGAACGGCCCTAATGTTAACATGATTACCAAAAGTAAATATAAATATAAAAAAATAAAAATGCTACCACAGCGACATAGCAGAGGCACAATACCACGGCGGCGGTCCGCCCTGACATGCATCCCACCACCACAGCTTCAAAAAATCCTCAGGGAAACCTTGAAAACATTCACAGTTAATCTGATTTTTTTTTCCTGCCACTCATGGAAAACCTCCCAAACCAGTAAAAAACAAAAAACCAAACCCGATCACTCTTACCCACAGTGACTTGTCTCTCCGTCAGGAAAGTGTGCATGTCGTGAACGTCTCGCATGAGCTGGGCGTCTCCAAACGTGAAATACGCCACATCTCTGCCGGCTTCTGCCGCCGCCATCAGCTGAATCAGCGCTGACAAAAAAACAGACAAGGAGGAGGTTAAACGGGGGGGGGGGTAAACCCCAGGCAACAATGGCAAACGTTTGCACAATAAGCAGCATTCCGTGACTGACGGAATGCCAACTGGACCGCTGAAAGGGAATGGACGTTTGTAATTGGTCAATAAACCAAGCGTGCCACCAGTGACAGGCACATTTGTACCCCAAGCAGTGAATGTTCCACGAGTACTAGGCAAATTAGCTTTTAGGACTTTTTAATATTTAACAGAATGGTTATTATTGATTCCAGATTTATGAACACATGACTGAAAACATTTTGGAAAAACAGGGCTGTAATCTTCATAGTGACCATGTAGCTCAGCCTCATGGACGTATGTGCGAGCGTGCGGACATACAGTCAAATGCAAACATAATTCAATGTCAAGCGGAGATGTACAGTACATTGTGCAGTACTGCTAAAGCAGTCCGTACAGACATTTTATGTGTATAGTCGTCCCTCGTTTATAGCGGTTAACTGGTCACAGACCCGACCGCGTTAATTTAATTTCCACTAGTATATTTATTCAATGTGAATAAATTGTATATTTTCATAGAGCAGAGAAAACATGTTTATCACTTTCCAAATATGGTTTTTAACCTTATCATCTTCATGTCTACCCTGTAGACATGAAATAACACCCCTATAATCACCTTCACACTACTATTGTTCTTTGTTTACGTCACATTGAAACTCTACTACGCTGCAGGGACTCGAGACGGCCACTAGGTAGTGAGCTAGCGAGCTAACCAATTAGCCTTGACTTAATTTCTTCTTACCTTAAGAAGCCAAAAACTTCCCACCTCCACATGAGATGGGAGGAGATCTTTTTTGCATCTATAATGTCAGACATGCCATGGCTGACTTCATGACTTCATGCAGTGTTAAGGTAATGTAATGTAAGGTAATGTCTCAAGGTTTTGAGTCATTACTGCCCCCTAGTGACCAAAACACTACATATCACTTGTATTTTAATATGTTTTGACTAATAATAGACCATAGTCTACCACGAGACAGTGATCATTTATTAATTAATTAATTTCTGGAAAACCGCAGTATAGCGAGGGATGGCCGTACTACCTTGCCAGGTGCTAGCATGCTAACTTTTAGCATGTGAGTATTTTAGCTAATATCTTTCTATCACTTGTGTACATTCATGGCTTGATACAAAATCATGGCCGAACTGCACTTTTGGTACTTAGGGTTATCCTGTTAGGTGCTCGCTTTCAGATTTTGCACTTCAACTACCATCGATTGCAGGGTTTCATGTGACGTCACATCCGGGTGTTTTCGGTAGTGATGTGCGATACCACTGATTTTGTTTCGGAGCCCATACGGAGTAAAATTCAGACTGGTATCGGCGATACACCATCCGATACCGATAATTTGTGCAAATTCACCTAATTGGTCTGGTAAATTTTAAAAAGCAGTGTATTTCATATCATAGCATAAACAATACAAGACATTTAATTCAATTACTAACTAAATACATTGTTAATTTAAATAAATAATGAATGCAATAATGAATTTAAGTAATTCATTTATTTTATACCCTGGAATATATTGAGGTAACGGGGTTATTTACAATATAGCCAAGCTAATATACAACAACAGAAAAAACAGGACAAAATCATATAAAATATGTGAAAATGGTACTTACATTTTTTTTTTTAATTAAATTATTCATTATTAAGAAGTACTATAAGAATGAAAACCTTCATAGTATCGATATTTTGATTTGAGAATCGATTTTAAGAGCGTAAAAAGCAGGTATCGGAAGTATCGATATTTCAGTATCGACTCGCACATCACTATTTTCCAGCCCTGCCTCAAATAGATGGGGGGCAAACAAGCGTATCCGTAACTAGAAGTAACGAGATGTATAATCAGAGCAAAAATACCGCATAGATGCGGCGTTCTCATATGTGAAAATTGTTTAAATACAGTCATGGAAAAAATGATTAGACCACCCTTGTTTCTGTTTATTGACCCATTAGAATGCCTGGTACAACTAAGGACAAATATTATGATGATAAAAAATATAGCTCAGAAGAGTTTAATGTAAGAGCTGATATCTAGCAACTTCCATGGTTTTCTTGATAATAACCAAAATCACTTAAGTTCTTACATGAATAGCTATAGCATTGTACTGCCAAACTGCCAAAAAATGAACTCTTATGAGCTATTTTTATTGTCATTGTTATATTTGTCCAAACAAAAAGGTACCTTAGGCATTAAAGGCATTAAAATGAACAAGAAACTGAAGAAACAACGGTGGTCTAATCATTTTTTCCGTGACTGTATGTATTTCGGAAAACGCCATTACTAAGATAGTCCATCATAATGGGAAAAATGTTCAGGAAATGCTGAGAAGCAATGGCGTCTGCTAACCAGCTGTGGCTCTAGTTGAGTGGAACCGAGTAAACACGCTCCAGTTTACAGCGAGCAACAAGAAGCACAATTTCTGCTAAAATGAGTTAAAATATTGTTAGAACTTGCAAATGTGAAATACAGCCTCCTGGAAGAATGTCCAGCAATGCTACACGTTGGCATGCTGCCCAGAAATAGTGCGTCAAACCCGGATGAAAATTGTCTATGGAGCTCAAACAGTGCAGCGAACAATGAAGCATGTATTCAAGAACGCATTCATACACACTGATTGGCACACAAGCCGGGCTAGAGGTTCGCAACAGGTGACATTCACATCCAAATTTCAGCGGAAATGTTTATAGTTTAATTACTAATATCAACATTTCAGCTCTTTCTCGTTATATTATGCCTTTTGCTCAGTAAGTTTCCCCAATTTTGATCCCTCGTTTATCACGGTTAATTGGTTCCAGACCCTTCTAAATACACCTCTAGACATTAAATACCACCCCTATTGTCACCTTTACACCACTATTACCATAAATAGCAGACAAATATGAGAAAATAAAGACAAAAAATAAGACTCATGCTCGTATGTGTTAGTGTAAATGTATTCCGGTCCCAGGGGAGCTGAATGGGGGGCGGACAGGAAGTGATGTCAGGGATTCAGAGTAGAGTTTTAGCTTGGCGTGAATTACAGCCGCAAAGTAGCCCGTGTCAGGCATTATTGTGCCTGTTGAGAGATCATTCAAACCTTATACATGAAATATTTTCCTAATTAGAGCATAAAAAACCTGTTTAACACCTTCTAAATACGGTTTAACATTATTAGAGTCCTCTAGACATGAAATAAACACTCCTATAGTCACCTTCACACTCCTATTACCCAATGTACAGTCATGGACATAAGAGAAAATAAGACATTTAAAGACATAAATAGGACTTGTGCTCGTGTGTATTGCTGTAAATGTGTAGCCCGTGTTAGGGATTATTGTGCCCATTGTGAAATCACTGAAACCTGCAGAATAGCCTGTTGTTTTGCCAATCAAGTCTGGTGCTTGTGTGTCTCACCCAACATTACAGTAACATTACTGACATTGACTAATAATATTGAACCATAAAACAGCACCATTTATTAATTAATACATTTTTGAAAAACTGTGTGAAACCGCAAAATTTGAAGCGCAAAGTGACGAGGGATTGATGTAATATGTTGTTGGGCAAGGCAAAACCAGTCGCAGGCCACAAAGTGCCCCAGGACGGCACTTCGGACACCCCTGCTTTCATAGCTCTCTGTCAGAGTTTTGAGCGTGTGACAAAGCCAAAACATTTCGCTCGTTGGCTTCCCATCGTGCTACTGTTTTTTTTTTTTTAGTCTTTAATTAAGTCTGCAAGAATGAACTAAATGTATGATGTTGCAACGGCGTGTCACATTTGACCATTACCAATACCGCTAAAATGTGCAGCGTTAAGTATTCTCCGGGACAGTTAAGTGCGCCCCCCGCTTATGAAGAGTGATGTTGTGCGAGTCCACTGAGGGCTCCAATTTATGCTCTCCCTGCCTTGTAATCAATCGGCCTTTTAATGGAACGCATAAACATGTGTCAGCTGCTCAATGGAACGGGGTGGGGGGAGGACTTTGGGGGGGGGTGAGTGAAACACGGGCATGGCTTCTAATTGAGCGAGAGATTGGGAGGAATCAGCAAATGTAGCAGCGAAATTGTGAATGGCAGGAAGTGCAGAAAATGAACTACTGCATCGACTTAAATCATCAGCGTCAAACTCAAGGCCTGAGGGCCAGATTCGGCCTGCCATACCATTTTAGGTGGCACGCAAAAGCCTGGAAAAAAAAAAAAAGTTTAAATTTTTTTACAATTTTGTATTTTATTATCATTAGTATTTAATAAAAAAAAATAATAATAATAATAATATATATATATATATATATATATATATATATATATATATATTTTCATTTTTATTATTTTTTACATTTTAAAAACATTTATATTATATAAAGCAAAAACACTTTTCTGGCTAAATGCTGACTATTTTATTTGATTATTAGTATTTATAAAAAAATATTTTTTATAAATTTACATTTTATTATTATTTTATGAAATTGCTTAAAATATAGATATTTTTTCTTGTTGATTATTTTTTTTTTATTTTATTTTATTATCTTTAGTGTTTAAATTTTGAAATGTATTTTTATTTTATTATTATTCTTTTAATTTTTTTTAATATTTAGATTATATTAAGCAAAAAATACTAAAATAAAAACAAAACAGACAATTTTTCTTGCTGAATGTTTTTTAGGTTTTATTTTTCGCTCATATTTTTTAAAATATAGATATTTTAATTTTATTATTTTTATTTTTTTTTCAAATATATTTATATTGCATTATATAAGTCAAAAATAAAATTTTAAAAATGATTGCTGAATTGTTAAATTATTTTATTATCATATTTTAATTTTATTATTAAAAAAAATATATAAGTAAAAAATAATAACAAAAAAGAAAACTGACAGTTTATACAATAGCTGTATAATAGTTATATATAATTATATAATAATTGACTTACGGTATACTATTATACCATTAGTACATGACAATTTAGCTCTTAAAAGGAACAGTATGATGAAAGCCCAGTTCAAATATTGTATTACAGTTAAATTGTTGTACTGGCAGTTGCTGTAAAAAGTGCAGGTTTACAGTCACCAATTTGTATTTAACACAAGAGATTTGAAACAAATGTTGCTCACTCTAAAACTTGCTTACTCCTACGTGTGACTCAATTCCATACTGGTACCTTTGAGTCGCGTGTCTCCACCGAAAGCTCCACAGCCCCAGTTGCCAGTGGCAATGGCGGAGAGGTGTTTTCTGTTGGCATTATTTCGGAAGAATCCACAGTATGCCTAAAAAAATACACAACGGTAATATGATAAGGCAGGGGTATCCAAAGTCCGGCCTGGGGGCCATTTGCAGGCCGTGGCTGTTTTTATTGGCCGGCGGTGCATTTCAAATACATAATTCAACAAAAAAACCCAACAACATTCGACAAAAATTTTACAACAACAACGTCAAAATACTGCGATTGGCTGGCGACCAGTCCAGGGTGTACCCTGCCTGTCGCCCGAAGTCAGCTGGGATAGGCTCCAGCATACCCCCGCGACCCTAATGGGGAGAAGTGGTATAGAAAATGGATGGATGGATGTCAAAATATTAAGAGAAAAAAAGTTGTAATATAATGTGATAAAGTAGTACATTTTTTTGATGATGAAAAATAACGTCATTTTTGTAGCATGAAGTTCAAATATTTAACAAAAAATGTTATGTTTTTTAAGTCGTAATATGACAAGAAATGAAATAAAGTTGTAATTTTTGGACAAGTTGGTTCGGGAAAACGTACAATATTATGGGAATAAGTCAAAAAATTATGAGAAAAAATGTACAAGAAGAAAATTGAAATAGTTGGGGGAAAAAAAAACGTAAGGAAAAAACAGCTGTAATTTTACAAGAATAAAGGCAAAACATTAACAGAAAAAAGTCAATTTTACAAGAATAAACTTGCAATATTATGAGGGAAAATAATGTACTTTTAGTAGCAATGAGTTGAAATAGTCAAGAATTTTTTTTTTTTTTTTTTTTTTTGAAGTCGTAATACTATGAGAAACAAACAAAACAAAATGAAGTTGAAATTTTTGGAAAATTAGGTTGGGGAAAAGTTATAATATTATGGCAATAAAGTCAATATTACGACGAGAAAATGTACAAAAAGAAAACCCAACAGCAGAAATGGAAAAAACAGCTGTAATAGAGAATAAAATAAATTAAGGATAAGCAAACAATACAAAATAAAATTTTAATTTTTGGAAAATTTGGTTGGGGAAAAGGTTTTAATATTATGGGAATGAGGTCATAATATTACAAGAAGAAAATTATTTAAGAAGAAAGTTGAAATATTTGGAAAATAACAATTAAAAAAAACCTGCAAAAATGGGGGACTGAAGTTGATACTCTTAACAGGCTTTTTCACCGACTGTATATCACAAAGCTGAGATGCAGATTTTTCTTGAAATATATTTAACTTCTTAGCATATGTTATGCAAAGTTGCATCCTTTTATTTTTCACTATGGTACTAAGTTGGGACACTCCTGTGATAAAGTGTAGAAGAAACAGCAGTTACTTTTTACTGTATGTGTGTAATCCATTTTGGTCATGTGCATATTGATGTTCGGAAAAACAAAAATACATTTATGAACAAAAATTCTGCAAATTTGCAAGGCAGTGAATGCCGATCCACTAGTCCACTTTGGACATCCCTGATTTAACTGTTCTGACTCTCACTAGTCGTCCGATTGCAGGGGTGCCCAAAGTTTTTCCACCGAGGGCTGCATACTGAAAAATAAAAGGATGTGGGGGCCGCTTTTACATTTCTTTTTTTTTTTTTTTTTAAACCAACCCATGTGGATATCTTGAGACCTTTTTTCTGTATTTAAAGAAACAAACAGTCTGAATCTTAGCATGTTGTTATCAGTGACAAAGCGTCTTATGTTAGTATAAAATCTGTATCCTTACATTAAATTTTTGCTGTTTTTTTTTTTTTTTTTACAAATATTTAAACTTTTTTTGTACATTTTTTTTCACAATATTATGACTTTATTCTCATAATATTTTTAATTCATTACTGTAATATTACAACGTTTTCCCCAACTTCATTTTCCAAAAATTGCTACTTTTCGTTGTTTTGCTTTCTTCCTCATAAGTCAACATTTTTTCCTTCACGCTTGCAGTTTGATGCTATTTTTTAATCTTAGAACTTTACTCTCTTCATATTTTGTATTTATTCTTGCAAAGTCAGTGCTCTATTTTTAATTTTTGCATTTTTTTGTTTTTGTTTTCTTGATTAATTGTATTTTTAGAAAGTGTAAAGGACCAAAGGCCCCACTTTGGACACCTATAAAGTACATTTATGGGGAAAAATCTGCAAATTTGCAGGGCCGTGAATGCTGGTCCACTCTGTATGAATTTGTAATTTGTGCTGTATTGCTTCTTTTCTTGGGTGGGAGCAAAAACAAAACCCCCGCCTCACCTTGTTGAGCTCTCTGGTCATCTTTTCCGGGAGAAACTGCTCCAGGAAATGTTTGTATTTCAGAGCATCAATGGCCACGATCTCCGTGCATCGTCTCTGCCAGTCATCTCTTCGAATTGACAATAAGACAAGTTATTTTTACTAGAGGGAGCAACAGCTTAAAGCCTAAAAACTACCTGGGAGTCTCATCTTTGTAGCTCTCGTCCCATTTGTAGGTCTCAGCATAGCCTGAATATCTGCTGTACTGTTCAGCACCTGCATAGAACCACAGACAAAGGAAGGTTTTGGCATAGAGACCATGAATGGAAGTCTAAAGGCTTTATGAATGAGGCCAAGTCTGCCAAAATTCTGGGACAAAACCCCCGAGATGTGCTGGAACTTCTGAGACATGGCTGTCGTTAACACAAAAGCATAAGAAAATGGCATGAGTACATAATCAGCAGTCAGAGCACACAGCGAAGCACAAATCTAATATAGTGCTCTGCATGACAGCACGCAGTATCATCATGGATTGGATTGCCGTCAATAAAAAGCCTGTGATTTCACAGGTAATCTGCTTTGGGGGTTAACATGAAAAGCTTCTGGGCATAATCAGAAGAAATGGCCCAAACATAAGAAGCCATTAATAGCGTCCTAAACAAAGACAAGACCCCAAGAAATTGGTCGTTTGTGTCGAATTACTGTGACTTAATCGTGCCTTGAGGCAAAACGGAACGCACAACTTGGCTGCAACCAGCAGGGGTGCTGTTGATGCAAGACTCAAAGACTGTTCCACATGACCGGGTGTGTGTATTTCGGAAGGGTGCTCTGATCGATCGGCTACCGATTAGGATCGTCCAGTTTCCATAAAAAACACGTGATCGGCATATGCCGTTCAAAGCCGATCACAAAAACGGATCGGCGTGAGGAGGCAAACACTACATGTGTGCTGTGTCACGTAGGGTTGCCAACACCCATATTGAGCCGACATATCGCACTTTGTCCCGTATTGCCGTGAGAATAAATACTAGTCGACAAAAGCTCAATGGCTACACCAATCGATGCCAGCATGTTTGATGACTCCCTTTAATCAAACCTATTGCTGTTTTCTTGCATCTTTGTTTACACACTCTGACGCCAGCTAGCCGGCTAGCGAGAGCTATTTGCCTAGCTTCTTGTCTTCGGACTCCAAATGTGACTTTTTAAACCACAGTGACATTTTGTTTTTAAAACAAATAAGCAATGCCGTTAGTACGAAGCTCATTTTTCTCCCAAGGGGAAGTGGATATCACGTTCATGAGGGTATGTACTAACTTTTTTCCCCATTAGCCACATTAGTTAGGGTTAGGGAAGGGGTGTCTAAACTTTTTTCCCCCGAGGGCTGCATACTCTTTTTTTTTTTTTTTTTTTCAACCCATGTCGAGATGCTGGGATGTTGTTTGTATTTAAAGAAAAAAAACAGCCTGCATCTCAGGTTTTTTGTTATCAGTGACAAGGCGTATTAAAGTCGGCCCTCGTTTATCGAAGTTAATTGATTCCGCGAAGTAGAATTCCTTATTTATAAATGGAATATTTTCGTAGTTACAGCATAGAAAACCTGTTTAAGACCTTCTAAATATGTTTTCAGGATTATTAGAGCCCTGTATGCATGATATACAACTCCTGTAGTCACTTTTACACTTGTATTACCAATATAGTCGACATAATAATAAAAAATTAGATGTCTTAGACCTAAATAAGTCATTACATAGACTAGCAGAATACTACTACTACATTCACACAGGAGCTGCTGTCAGCCACAACTCACGCCAGTTACTCTCCACACTGCTAACCATGCTACAGTAGCTAGGTGACGTCATACATGTCACTTCCTAGGCCCCGCCTCTTAAAGGCGCACAAAACGTCACAGATATTACACAACATATAACATCTTCTAAATGCTATTTGTTTTGTATTTTTCATTAGCCATTTATATGATTGAAAGTTTGGGCCAAGAATATGGACTTTTTTAAATATATGCATGTTTTGACTAATAACAGGCTGTATTCAACCACAAAACAGTGATCATTTATTGAATTTTTGAAAAACGGCGATAGTAAATGCGTGATGTAGCAAGTAACAACTGTATATTTGTATAACATTTATTTTTTTCTTATTTTATCAATTACTTTTATCAACTACTTTTATAATTTTTTTCAGAATATTATTGCTTTAGTCGCATAATATTGTATTACTACTAACTTATTAACTTAATTTTCCAAAAATTTCTAATTCTTGTTTTGTTCATTTCTCATATTACAACTTTTTTCCTTAAGTTTTCAATTTTGTTACCCATAAAGTCATAAAGCATTATGACTTTACTTAACTAATACTTCATTTTTATTCTTCCTTTTATTGCTCTTTTTTCCCCGAATTCCTGCTGTGTGTTTTTTAAGTTTTCTTGTGTAATTGTATTTTTAGAAAGTGCCGAGGGCCAATAAAAAATACAGCTGGCTCCCTGGCTACACTTTGGACACCATTGATTGACTGTTTTGCCTCTCACTATATGTAATATTGCAGAGTTGCCCAAACCACCGAGGGCTGCATACTGAAAAATCAAAAGATGCAGCGGCCACTTTTACTTTTTTTATTTGTTCATTTGTTTACTGTTTTTTTTTTTTTTTGCTGCATTTTTTGCTACATTTTTTGCTGCTTTTGTATTTTTACAAATATTTCAACTTTCTCCTTGTAAATTTTTTTCCACAATATTATGACTTTATTCTCATAATATTTTACTTCATTATTGTAATATAACAACTTTTTCCCCACCTTAATTTTCCAAAAATTGCAACTTTTTCTTTGTTTTGTTCTTTTCTCATATTATGACTTTTTTTTCCTTCAAGTTTTCAATTTGATGCTACTTTTTCCTCTTAATATTATGACTTTACTCTCTTCATATTTCGTATTCTTGTAAAATCACTGCTCTGTTTTCTTTTTTTTTTAATTGTATTTTTAGAAAGTGCCCATGGCCAATAAAATAACAGCTTGGCTGGAAATGACCCCCAGGCTGCAAGTTGGACACCTATAAAATACTTAAAATAATAATAAAAAAAATAATACATTTTTAAATAACATTAAATTGAATGTAAATGGATATCAATTTTGGAAATATGGACCATTATTTATTCTAAAAAATCATATACAGTTAGAAATCCCAGTTTTTGCAAGTTGTTGGTCCACTTTGTTTGAAGGTCCTTGAACGCACCATCTAACTTCTCCCACGCTGCACAAAAAGACTACTATACTGTGTTTTTCCCCTCATATTTGGTCCCAAATGCTAATACTATGTGATGATGTTATTGCATGCTAATGTAAATATCCATCTGGTCCACAACTTCAAGTTAATTCATGCTAGCCTGTTATCACACACATCAAAGAGCGAAGTTATAATCTTCTCTCTGAAAAACAAACTCCAGGCTAGTACTGGTGGATGCTGGGTCTGTATTCATTTAGTGCTTTTAATTTTATGTATTTCCTGTCTTAGTTTTACACAATATATAATAAATAAATAACATTTTATCGCTATAATGTATGACAAAGACCCCCATCCGCACCCTCGGTCGGCTGAAGGTTTGTGGAAACGAGAGCCGGTCAGTGGGTTCAAAAAAGTTGGGGACCACTGTTATAGGTGACAAAGTGTGTTATTAATTGTTGGTACCATTTTTTCAGTTCTGGGTTAGGGTTATGCTTACTATTAATCCCTCATACATCAAACTCTTGTAACCTTGTATTCCTTACACAGTGAAAAAGTTGCATTTGAAAAACAGTGTTGCTTAAAAAAAATAAACTTTTTTGGAATTTTGCCCATCATTCACAATCCTTATGTGAGACATGAACATACGTTTTTCCTCTTTTCCGTGTGTTCTAAAGATATAAAAACAGCTAAAGAGGCTGCTAAGAATGCAAGTACCACACCACACCGGCTAGATACGAGCCGGCTAGTGGCCTCAGGCCACAAGCGAAAGGTAACGCTACATATTAGAGCTGCCGCCACTGCTGCTGTTTTTGAGTTTGGAGAAGTTAATGGTAGGTGTAGCGTTCCTTTCTACGTTGCTCTGTGAAATCAATGTACTCAGGAAGGACGTTCCGCTAATGCTTAAAATGACCGTGAATGTGCCTGTTACTACATGCTCACAGCATGGTTATAAAACCATAAAACCTTGTTGAAGGTTTTTGGAGGTGTTGTAGTAGGAGGCTTTCTAGGCGGAATAGGTGTGCAAATTACATGCATTCTTACCTGCCTCTTTTTTTTTATCTCTTTTTATATCTTTAGAACGCACAAAAAAGAGAAAGACGTGTGTTCATGTCTCACATAAGGACTGTGGATGACGGGCAAAATTCCCCAAAAAGTGCTCTTTTCCTTTAAATCACAGCCATTTCTCATTTCATTGATTTTATTTCAAACACATAGCGTCAGTGTAACTTGTGAAAGTTTTTCATTAAAAAAAAAGCAACAACCCAAAAAGCATTGTTCAAATGAGCACAAGAATTGGGTGAATGAAAATTGTGTTCCTACATTTTTCATCACGGAGACACCCTAAAATGTCCACTCCTTCATTTCTACAATACAAGGGGCTCCTAATGTCCCTATTCCTCCATTTATCAGCAGACAAGAGCTGCTGTCCTCCTCTATCACCTTGATGTCATTTGTACTGGAAACCACCCCGCCTCCTTACGACATCTACCGCCATAAAGGTTCCCATCAGCAGATTACATCGTGGCCTTCTACCTTCCCATCTATCTGGCAACATCCACGCAGAAGCCCTGACGTCACGTTTGAGATGAATGGAAGACCTGTGTTTACTCGTGCTAAGAAATATAAATGGACAGGTGAGCAAACGTCTGGATTGCAGGAAAGACATAAGAGGAAACACGGCAGGCATGCAAAGGTTTGAATGATTCTGCGGCGTAACTGCTCCATTCCATTAGTGGAGCAATGACCTTAGTTGGGTTATAAATTCCTTTCTGTCCAAATGTAATAAAGTTAAGTGGAGAGGAGGAGGAGGGACCGAGGGAAGGGAGGAGGAGGACGGTGACGAACAACTGAAGGTGACTCAGAAGAGATGAATGTACCTGCGAGAAGATGGCGCGGCGCCGTCGTGTCGCTCGCCGCCGTGCTTAATGAGACAAAAGTCGATTTTTACATTGATGGAAAGGAATGAAGCCGTTTTTGCGCGTTTGGTGGAGGATCGCTGTCTGCCTGCTCTACGACGGAACCACTCTGTGGAAACCAGCACAAATCTTATCCTGGGGGATTTCTATAAATAAACCATTCTATTACCTCCTTTCCATTATGTGGAAATGAGTGTATGAGTGTGCTAATGTAAGAGGGGGGCAGACATGAAATGAGGTGGTGGCTAGAGGCCCCCGGGTTTGATTCAACTGGTGAACAGGAGAGGGGGTGACAGAAAAGAACCCCATGTATTCAAGACCTTGCGTCTTGTGTGGACTTAGTGTGGACTTGCTGTGTTCACTACTGTTTTGTGAAAGGAAAACAGATACAGTGAATGCCCACAAATTCACATATTTACGGTCAAAAAAATCTTTTTTTTTTTTCATTTTTTATACAGCTGAAAGATAAGACCGATAATTATCGGGCTGATATGAGAGAATTATGATGTCATACCGATAAATCATAATATGAAAAATAAATCTGATAACCGATGAGGCGAGATTACCCGTCCTGTGCGGGTGAGCAAATCAGCAAATCATGCACTTTTTTCTCCTACCTGTGATGTCATCGCCCATTGTAACGGGAAGCCATTTTGCGTGCTGGTTGTTGTACCAAATGCTTGGTGACAAGGGGAAAAAAAACCACCGAGCACACAAAAAACCTTATCAGCAGCATGAAACGCCAGCATCGCTACGACGCCTGCGGGTTGTTGTGCATAAGGTTTGCCAGAGACCTCCGTGGCATCACACCGGCTGCTCGGAGCTTGTGCCCGAATACAGCGCACCCTGATGGGCTAGTATCAGTTATCGGTACCATATCGGTCTTGAGAAGCAGAAAGTTATCGGTTATTGGTTTGAAAAAAAGAGGTTTTTTTTATTTTAATTTTTTTTTCCAGACTCCGTAAGTCGTTAAAGGAAAAGTGCACTTTTTTGGGAATTTTGCCTATTATCCACAATCCTTATGTGAGACATGAACACACATCTCTTTCTTTTCTGTGTATTCCAAAGACGTAAAAAAAAAAGCTAAAAAGAGGCAGCTAATTAATGCACGTAATGGGACACACTGATTCTGCCGAGAAAGCCCACTATTAAATCACCTCCAACAAGGTTTTATGGTTTTATATCCATGCTGTGCACATCTACTAACAGGCACATTCATGATAACATGTAATACTTACAGCATTTTGCTTATTTTGGTCATTGTAAGCATTAACGGGACTTTAAGACGACTTCCTCAAGGAGACTTTGGATCTGAGAGTACACTGGTGGAGCCCAAGCAGGACTTCCAGGTAGCACATAGTGGGCTCCAAGTGAGAGAGCGTTGAAAGGCATTTATTGGCACATGTTGATCACGTGCTTTTTCACGGCAATCGGACCGATACTGATCGGTGGCTGATTGATCGGAGCATTACTAGGTATTTCATGTGTAGAGGGCTCTAATAATGTAAAAAAAAGTGTATTTAGAAGGTCGTCAACAGGTTTTCTATGCTCTAACTACCAAAATATTCTATTTATAAATAAGGAATCCTACTTTGCGGAAATTCACTTATCACGGTCGGGTCTGGAACCAATTAACCGCCATAAACAAGGGGTGACTGTGCAGCCATTTTTTCCCCCTTAAAAAAGGAGAATAAGGAGGCATCTAATGGAAATAATGTGAAAGATAATACATATAAACAATAAAAATACCATGCCAAACCTGAAACATCTGGGAATGAGCTTCATACCTGTGACGATGAGGCATTCATTGTGCTCAAGCGCTTCGGTGAAGAGACGGGAGACGATGAGTTCGGGGTTGATGATGAAACGGATCTCCTCTTGGACCAGGCCGTGCCCCGTGACGCCACCGCCTACAAATCTGTTTGCAAAGTCCACCTTGTGAGGGGAAAAAAGCACACGTTATTACCAGAAGACATGCTTTGGTATCATTGAAAATATAGTGCTGCCCTTTCTATGCGATTGAGGTTAACTGTAAGATGTTCCGATTGTGACTTATGCAGATAAATGACTCTGTTAGCATCTCCTTACGGCCTGCCACCCACTGTGGTCATTTAATACAGATAAGAAGCTTGCTTCCTGCTTGGGAGTAATCAAATAAGGAAGCACAATCATGCATGTGAAATAAAAACTCTGGGCGAGTAGAGAATGGATGTGAAATCTTGATGTTTGTGTAAAGCCACTCCTGCTATGACCACTGCTGCCATTTCAACATGTCTGTCAGAGGAAAGGGTCCTGCTCACTGGCCCACAGCCACATCAATCCACGTGACAGCGTGAGTCTGTCTCTCTACGCATACTTTGTCAACCGCTTCTCCTCACCTCGTTCACCCCCAGCCTTACCTCCGCTCACATTTTAGTCTCACCTCCTTTGACAGACTGACAGCTCCGACTCTGCCCCATGGAAGCACACAGTCATTGCCGAGGACTCCGTCTGGCTAAGGCTGGGTCGCCCCAGTAAGATGCCTCACCCTCGTCATCTTCTTCCCCCCCACTCCCTCTCAATCTGCACCCCGGGGTCCTCTCTATATCCCCATAGATCTCTGAGCTACTCATGTGTGTACTTCAGCTGTCAGGCAAAACTTTAAAAATACCATTGCCGTGACTTTTTCATATCGTAGTATGCCTCAAAACCGATAACCGGCCCATGCCTTAATGCAAACATTCAAAACTACGATACCTGCAGCATCCCGTAACCGTCGTCCTCGATGGTGCCTTCACAAGTGATATGCAAGCGTGTCAGCTGAGACTGGCAGCTTGGGAAAAAAACAAAACAAACAAACAAACAAAAAAAATCAGAAAAAATGTCAGTTATATCATTTCAATAAACAGAAATGAATAGTGCAAGCTTATTAACAAATACAGCGGAGCCTCGGTTAGCGTGTTTTTTGGTTGTAAATTTACACCAATATTTAGCCTCGGTTTGCGTATATTTTCGGTTAGCGCAAAATATGGCGCACGTTGTCATGTTATTAATATACTGCGTGAGTCCAACTGTGTTCTTAATTGAAAAGTGCACTTTAAAAAAAAAATAATTAGCGCATCATCCACAATCCTCATTTGAGACATGAATACACGTCTTTCTCTTTTCTGTGTGTTGTAAAGATATAAAAACAGGTAAAAAAGTGGCAGCTAAGCACGTAATGGGACACACCTATTCCTCCAAGAAAGTGTCTGCTATTAAAACAGCTACAAACACCTCCAACAAGCTTTTATGGTTTTATGTAGATGCTATGAGCATGTAGTAACAGGCACATTCATGATAACATGTAATACTTAAAGTACTTTGGTCATTTTAAGCATTAGCGGACCAAGCGGTTCATCAGTGGTTGACCCCGCAGTTCTCTGCTAACTAACACAATTACACTACAGGTTTTATCACAATTATTTATATAGTTTTACAATTCTAGTTCGACATGCAGAAAAGAATTGTAAATATATATAAATGATGAATGAAAGGGAAAAGTGAACATTTAATGAACATACTTTTACCTTTATTGAATATGTGATTATTGCCAAAGACACGATGCGGCAGCAAGATTAACACAGACACCACCTTCCTGTTTTGCTATGAATTCAATCATGTTTCTCACCTTCTTTATCAAAATACTGGCAACTTTCTGTGGCTCCATTTTGGAGCCGTGATCGAATGAAAAGCAGAGACTCAAGTTGAGAAACACTAGTGAATTCAAGAAATAACCCATGGCAAAACAGGAAGGTGGTGTCCATGTTGCTCTCGCTGCAACAGTCACGTCTTCAATGATCTGCGTGGTAGCCTGCGTGACAGCTTGTTTATGTTCCACTTTTATGCCTTAGTTTCAGTTTTGTGCTCTTATTTTGTAGTTCTTCCTGTGTTGCCCTGTTCCATGTCTGCCTGTTTTATGTTTCTTGTCTCACGCACCTGCCGCTAATTTCAGTTCATCCTATTTAGTTCACATGCATGTTCCTTTTCTTTTGTCAGCTAATTAAGTACTGTTACTGCTCTGTTGTGGAGTCTTGCCGCTGCATAGCAGCATTAATAATTCAAGAGATTTCAAAAGACTCATCGCTCGCACCTCGCTAACACCATGCCGAGACGTGACAAAAAAATAAACTTAAATGTTGATTTATTCCTTTCATTCATCATTTATATGCATTTGGAATTGTTTTCTGCAAGTAAAACTATAATTGTAAAAGTATAAAAGTTTGTTTTGTGATTTCTGGAATGGATTTGTTACAAGGTACCACTGTATTAAAATACTGTATACACACACATTATTACATTCCATCATATTTTACTAATACACCCCAGTTTTTGTCAAAAGTTATGGCTAAAAATATGTCTCGGTTATCTTACACTGTCTTGGTTACCGTATGGCCAAAGAGCACCAATTTTTTCCCAATATACAAGACTAATATACAGGTGCTGCTGAAAAAAATTGAATATGGCCAAAAAGTTCATTTATTTCAGTAATTTCATTCAAAAAGTGAAAGTTGTATATTATATAATACAGTATATACATTCATTACACACAGACTGATTATATTTCAAATGCTGATTTAATTTAATTTTGTTGATTATAACTGAAAACTAATGAAAATCCCAAATTCAGTATCTCAGAAAAAAAAGGATTTAAGAAATGTTGGCCAACTGAAAAGTATGTACATGCACAGCACTCAATACTTGGTCGGGGCTCCTTTTGCCTGAATAACTGCAACAATACGGCGTGGCATGGAGTCCGTCAGTTTGTGGCACTCCTCAGGTGTTATGAGAGCCCAGGTTTCTTCAGCTCTTCTGTATTGTTGGTCGGGCGTTTCGTATTTTCCTCTTGACAATACCCCATTGATTTTTGATGGCGTTGAGGTCAAGCAAGTTTGCTGGCCAATTAAGGACAGGGATACTATGATCCTTAAACTAGGTACTGGTAGTTTTGGCACTGTGTGCTGGTGCCAAGTCCAGTATTTCTTAAATATATATATATATATATACATATTTTATTATTCGTGATAAGCAATATTCAAATTTTCTGAGATAGTGAATTTGGGATTTTCATTAGTTTTTAGTTATAATTATCAAAATGAAAAGAAATAAACATTTGAAATATCAGTCTGTGTGTAATAAATGTATATAATATACAAGTTTCACTTTTTGAATGAAATAACTGAACTACATCAACTTTTCAGTCATATTCTAATTAAGCAACACATGTACACTCCTCATGAAACTCATAAGACCACTTGAAACATTGCAACAATTTTCATTTTGCACTGTTGGATCTTAAGGAGATGCTAAGTAGAGCTTCATGCACAGGGAAGAAATGGGAGCAAGACAAACTTATCGGCTGACCAAACGTTTAAGACCATAGCTCAAAAAACCCCAACCCTCCTAAAATAGAAATAAAATGTTGAAAAAAGGAGTCTTCGCCATTCTTGTTAATCGGCTGAAAAATGGGTTTGGGCATGCTTGATGCCAGTATTTCCAGGAGGCTAGTGGAAATGTTGCTCCAGGTGGTGAAGATGGCTTCACGGAGAGCATCCACTGTCTGGAACTGATGTCCATTTTTGTACACTTCCCTTGCCATCCATCCTCAAATGTTCTCAAGTGGATTTAGATCAGGGGAACATGCAGGATGGTCCAAAAGAATGAGTTATTCCTCTGGAAGAAGTCCTTTGTAAGGCGTGCATTGTGAAGTGCAGTGTTGTTGTCCTGTTGAAAAAGCCAGTCATTACCACACAGACGAAAGCCTTCAGTCATGAGGGATGCCCCCTGCAACATCTCCACATAGCCAGCTGCCGTTTGACACCCCCGCACAACCTGAAGTTCCATTGTTCCACGAAAAGATCATGATGGCGCCCCCTCCACTGTGCCGTGTGGAAAACATTTTAGGTGGGATCTTCTTGTCATGCCAGTAACGTTGGAAGCCATCAAGGCTACATTTTTTCTCATCAGAAAATAAAACTTTCTTCCACCTTTCAATATCCCATGTTTGGTGCACTGCAAATTCCAAAAGGGAAGTTTTGTGGCGTTGAAGGAGACGAGGCCTTTGAAGATGTTTTTTTTTCTTAAAAACCTTTTGTGGCAGATGGTGCCTGATGGTTATTGGATTGCACTCCCGTGTTTTTCAGGCACAACAAATTAGGATCCTCCGGCTCAGGGCCGCTGACATTTATTTGGGTCTACCATTTGACTTTTTTGTTCCATAACCCTCAGGATGTTTGAAGAAGTTTCAAATGACTGTCTCACTGCGTCCAACCTCAGCAGCAATGGCGCACTGCGAGAGGCCTTGCTAAGTGTGTAAAGTGTAAATACCTGACACTAAATCACATTCAATCTACACTTTCGCCCAAGATTTTGTCTTTTAAAGGCTGTGCTCTTATGCTTTTGATCACCTGATTAACAGCCTATTTTACTTTAATGCTTGTTCAAATTGTTTTTCTCATTTCATCTTTTTGCATTTTCAAGCTCTACTTAGAACTTCCTTAAGATCCAGCAGAACAAAATGTAAATTCTTGTAATTTGTGAACTGGTCTTAAACATTTTGATCCGTAGTGTATATCAAATATATCCAAAAAATGTAGGAAAAAAAGTCATACTTCTCCCACGTTGGCAGATTGTTCATTGTCTGTCTTGTGAATGTCACAAGACCCTTTGGCCCTTTAAAAAATAAATAAATAAAAATAAATAAATATTACTTGGGTTGAAGAGATTTAATAAAAGTGAATTTCTGATGCTTACTGGTGTGTGTAATTCTCCGGAAGTAGCACATGAGTGTTTTCAACTTCTCGATTTTTCTTGGTGAGGAGCCTTCAAATAACCTGCAAACGGAAACAGAAGCAATTTAATAATGGTGTGTCAGGTCTTTATCTTGAAGGAAAACTGCACTTTTTAAAACCTTTGCCCATCATCCACAACCCCTACGTGAGACATGAACACAAATGTCTCTCTCTTCTAAAGATGAAAAAAAATAGCTAAAAAGAGGCTGGTAATTAATGCACATAATGGGGCACACCTATTCGACCTAGAAAGGCCGCTATCAAAACGCCTCCAAAAACCTCCAGCAAGGTTTTATATTCATACTGTGACCCTGCAGTAATGGGCACATTCATGATAATATGTAATACTTATTTTTAGTATTACTTACTTTAGTATCTTGGTCATTTTTAGCATTACCAGAACTTCCTTTCTGGGTGCACTGATTTCACATAGCAACATAGAAAGGAACACTACACCTACTGTTCACTTTTCTAAACTCAAAAACAAAAACAACACAAAGTAGTGGCGGCCGCTCCAATACGTAGCGTTTCCTTTCGGTAGTGGCCTGAGGCATGTGAGCGAGTGTGTGGTGAAGCTAGTCGCTAGCCGGTGTGGTGTGGCGAGGTGTCACTACGCCAGTAATGTAGTTCTTGGGCGTAACAATGTTAATAACAATGTTGCTGTAGCATGGTTAATATGCAGGTCACATTGTGTAAATCGAGCGCTGTTGGCGCTTTTTGAAGGTTTTTTCAGAAGGCTTTATAGGCGGAACAGGTGCCTCCCATTATGTGCATTATGTGCTCTTTTCTGCTGTTTTTATATCTTTCAAACGCACAGAAAAGAGAACAATGTGTGGTCATGTTTCACATAAGGATTGTGGATGATGGGCGAAATTTAAAAAAAAAAAAAAAGGGCACTTTTCCTTTAATTTGCAGTTGTATAATAAATATATTTACTTCATTTATGCAGACATTCTTCAATGTAACAAATGATGTAGATGGACACAAGGTTTACCATTACTTAACAATTTAGTTATTTTCCATCAAACTCATTTGTCTTAATTATAATGTGCCGTTGTTTCCTGTCATTTCCCTCTCAAGCAGAGAAAAGCAGCAACTAAAGAGATGTCTCCTCTCCAACATATCCATCACTTAACGGAGGACAAACCTTGACAGTTCTGCCAAAATAGCAATCAGCAGATTGCTTGCCGCTCCGCCTGTCCAAGACGGAGCATCACTGCAGCCAATAAGCAAAGTGACGGACACTCCCTCAATTACAGGAGGGGATGGGGTGGGGGGGCCCTGGGTAATAACGATCCACAGCGAGCGTCCCGTTTTAGACTGCACTGCTTGTCTTGTCTCATCTTTGCAGAAACTCTCTTCTACACTGCAAGCACAAATTCTGATAGGGAAGGTGGGCAACCAAGCGACACCAAGGCTATGCGACTGGAATCGATGCTTATGTTATTTCGCAGGCCTCTTCGCCTTCGTCTGATGTGAGGGGAGATACCATTCTTGTACAAATGGCTGTGATAGGAGTATAGAGCTTTAGGCAGAGAGCTGAAGGACTAAGTCAACAATTTATAAAACAATACTACCAAACCCTCTAGCGATGGCCTTTAAGACTAAAATTTACAGTGGAAATCCTAAGGTCGGACAAATTTGCTTGGATTTTTAAACAATTTCTCCCATAGGAACTAGAATTAGAAATTCAAATTGCCACCACTGTAAAAGCGACCAACGATATCGACATTCTTAGATGTCATTTAATTGCCACTGTAGATTGGGAAACACATTCAAATACTGTACCTTTACGTTGATAATGTGTATGGCAATATTGGAGCCACAGTCTTATTACACCTAAATTCTGGTTGGTCCCAGACCCAAGTGTTTGACAGAGATCTGTGGTGTTATACCGGCTGCTCAGAGCATGTGCCCGAATACAGTGCACCTTGCTGGGCCACGCATGGCTCCTCCCGCTCTATACTCCGGCTCTCCTGACCTCCGTTGCAGCAAACCGGCTGTTCGGAGCATGTGTCCGAATACAGTGGATCTTGCTGGGCCACAGCAGGTGGCTCCCTCTGCTCTATACTCTGGTTCTCCTGATAGTAGTGATGTGGTAGTAGTAATGTCATGACATTTGATTAGGACAAATCAACAGGTACAGTTGGTCAAACCCTAATTTGTTCCAGTCCTTCTTCCCTCCAGGTGCACACAAACTACAGCTAAATCTAAATAAGTCTAAAAAGTTAGTCGGTCTTGAGAAGCACAAGGTCATCAGTGCTGGTATCTGTTTGACAAAACAATATATATATATTGTGCATATCCATGTATTGATAATTGTACCGTATGGCGGTATTGAGTTGTAGTATTTTACCTAAATTCTGGTATATAACCTTTTTCTTCTCTGAACACACCTTGTTGAAGCTGTTGCTTTGGGAATAAGTGCTGCTAAAAGCCACAAATGACCAAAAAAAGCCAAACGTGTGCAGAATTATTCTTTGGGTTCTCAGAGACAGGCCACTTACTACAATCGCGGCGCAAACACAAAAATGACAGTACATGTAACAGGTAATTTAACGCACATAAGGCAACTCCTATTGCTACGGGAAATAATAAACCACTACGTCAACTCTAAACACGTAGCTTTAGCAACTTTTTACACAAGTGCCGCGAGGTATGCTGGGAAGGTGAAAGCATGTCAAGAAGCCCCCTGCTAAGTTGAGTTTGAGACCACCACTGCTCTAAATTGTCCATAGCTGCGAACAAGTTGTATATATATACACACTATGTGCCCTGGGATTGGCTGGCGATCAGTTCAGGTTGGACCCCACCTCTTGCCAGTTGTATCAGTGAGAAGACCGTAAGTTATTGATCAGTTGCAAAGGAGGTGCGCCCTCCTCCATCAAATGAGGAAAACGCGAGTTGAGATGAACCCTGGACTATGTCCATCAGATGGGGTGGGGGGTGTGGGACTGTAAATACAGTAAGAGAGAGAGTATGCCAAATCTGATTAGAACATGGCTACCAACCACCCCCTTACCAAAATGATACACTAATGAGCCACTCATGCTTGTGTACAGTAGATATGTCATTGCATTAAGACTGAAGCTAAGTGCAATGACTAATGCCTAAGACTTTCCTGACCTTTTCTTGTGAGAAACCCTTAATTCAAAGACATCATTTATCACATTATCTTTTCCAGATGCTCAAAATAACCAGTAGCTCTGGACTCCCACACAAGTCATTAGGTTCAAAGCAGTCCCATCCCAAAAGAGGAGGCGTTCAGCGCATGATACAAACAACTGTAAGCTACATTAAAAACACCACATGCAGAGAAGACCGCTGACTCAAGACCAAAGGTTATTAGAAATCGTCACCTACAGTTTAACATTGGCAACAAAATGAACAGGAGTTGATGGAGGAAGACCATATTTATGTTTGAGGGTTGTGTTTTTAAGGCAGTATTGCCACCTAATGGAAATAAGAGTCCTCTGTCACTTGGTCTGTGATCAGGGTTTTATGTTGCTGCTTCTGATACCGATCTTCCATGAGTGAAATCGGCTGATACGGATACCAATCACAAGGGTTAACTGTAATTTTTTCCATTTATTTATGATGAGTGCTATTGTCTTTCGAGGCGGAATAGGTGTGTCCTATTACATGGAGTAATGAGCTGTCTCTTTTTATATCTTTCGAACGCACAGAAAAGAGAAAGACATGTGTTCATGTCACACATAAGTATTGTGGATGAAGACCGGTGTCAGCAGGTACCTACAAAGAGGACCTACGAATCGATCTCCTCTCCTTTACCTGTAGAAGTTGATCTCAGGATAGTTGCAGTACTCTGACTTGCGCGAGTTGCGTCTGGGGAATGTGCAGAAGAAGGCGTTGGCCAGAAGACAGGCAACTTGCTCCTGAGACATGGTTAGGGAATGGTTCATCCGTGACTTCAGCAGCGGGATTGGCTGGAAAGAGACACAATATGAGGAAGATGGCAACATTGAGGAGACACTGAAGATACATGTACGAGTGTGATAACGTGGGTCGGAAGGCTAATGAGGCCAGATAATTAGTTTAACAATCAACAGAAGACACAAGAAGGGTTCCATTAAGTAAATGGGGTGGAGTAATTACGGTCCTTGTTTCTTTGCGCTCTCCCATGTTGGCTCCGTCGGACACAAGGCCTCATCTATCATCTCTGATTAGAGCTAAAGAGGCTCCCAAGGCTGCCCAGTTAGCAGATCAATACCAGCTCTAATAACAACTCAGCCCAACATCTGGCTGGAGGCTTACTCCTGCAATACAAAGAAGAGCCAACCACTGGAAAGGATGACATTTGGACCTGGAATTCCTGTTTTAGCTGAGATGAGATGTTCTAACTGTGGTTTGTCTCCGATGAAGGAGAAACTATATTACATTATACATACGCTATATTTAAAAAGAGAGGTGACATGCATGGGCTTCACTTAATGTGGATGTGAAGCACAACCACTTTTAATTTGTCTAAATGAAGCAGTTCTGGACCAAAATTGAGTCTGCGTTATACAACAGTTGCTGAATGACAGAATAGCATTATTTAATCTGTGACGTTACCAGTTTGTATTTTAACAAAAATGTAAAAAAAAAAAACCCAAATAATAATAATGATAATACAGTATAAATAAAATAATATAGCTTGCATAACGTACGTAAGTAGGGCAGCATCAGAGCTGTTAGGGGCGTCATTTAAGCTGTGACATTATTATCCATCCATCCATCCATTTTCTATGCCGCTTCTCCTGATTAGGATTGCAGAGGCATGCTGGAGCCTATCCCAGCTGACTTCGGGCGACATGTGGGGTACACCCTGGAATGGTTGCCAGCCAATCGCAGGGCACATATAAACAAACAACCATCCATCCATCCATCCATTTTCTATACCGCTTCTCCTCATTAGGATCGCGGGGGCGTGCTGGAGCCTATCCCAGCTGACTTCGGGCGACAGGCGGGGTACACCCTGGAATGGTCGCCAGCCAATCGCAGGGCACATATAAACAAACAACCATTCACACTTAATTCACACTTACATTCATACTATATTTTAACAAAAACAATAATATAATGTATAAATCATATTTTAAAATTATGTAAAATAAGATTAACATAAAATACACAACACATAACAATTATGTATGTATATAACAACACAATAAAATCCAAAAATAACATTTAAAAAATGCAAAAAGCAAAATGTTGCCTAAATGATCTACATCTTTATCATTGCCTACATCACTGTCAATGGCATTACTTCTTCCTAGTGTAGCGCTTAATCCATCCATCCTGCTGGTGTAAATCTCTCCAAAGTAGAAAACTACACTGCTTACCATCGTGCAGAGGCGAGGAGCACTAAGCGCCAGCTTGACCATGGAAGGCAGCACCACCTCGTACAGGTGTTGAACCTCACAATGCTCCAGACACTGCAGAACAAGAACAAGAGAAATATACTTCCATGCAGGATAATTGAAGAATTGGGACGGACAATTTGATATTTTCTAACGTTGTTACCTATTTGATCATGTAAAACCAGTACAATGTAGGGCAAGGCATTCAAAGCAGCTACATATATATAAATAAATTAAAAATTGCCTACATTGTTTTATTTGTTGAATATGCTGTGGGCCAAGAAAACACGCATTTAATTACAATAAATGCTCAGTTTGTTGTATTAGCATTGCTACCTAGAAAGCAGATAAAAAAGTGACATGTTTGACTACAACTTTACTCAAAAAAACAGTACAACAGGGGTGTTCAAAGTGCGGCATGTGGCCATTTTTTTATTGGCCTGCAGCACATTCTAAAAATATAATTTAACTCAACAGTCAACTAGGATAAGGGATTAAGCCGGGATATCTTGGTTATCCTGGCTCAACTTATCCATGGCTGTTCTGATAAACATTGGTGTAAAAAGTGTTTATTTTTTTGCATGTTTGTCACACTTAAATGTTTCAGATCATCAAACTAATTTAAATATTAGTCACATATTAGTCACATATTAGTCACATAGTCAAATATTAGTAACACAACAGAACATAAAAAGCAGTTTTTAAATGAAAGTTTTTATTATTAAAAGGGAGAAAAAAAATTCCAATGTAACTGAATTACAACAATTCTGATGAGTGGGCCAAAATTCCTCCACAGCGCTGTAAGAGACTCAATGCAAGTTAGCGCAAACGCTTGATTGCAGTTGTTGCTGCTAAGGGTGGCCCAACCAGTTATTAGGTTCAGGGGGCAATCACTTTTCCCCACAGGGCCATGCAGGTTTGGAGTTTTTCTCCTTTAATAAGTTTTATTTAGAAACTACATTTTGTATTCAGTTGTGTTGTCATTGACTAATATTTAAATTTATTTGATGATCTGAAACATTTAAGTGTGACAAACATGCAAAAAAACTGAGAAATCAGGAAGGAGACAAACACTTTTTCACACCACTCTATATGTTACTTCTTAGCATATCTACATTTACAAAATATCAAAGTGGCAAAGTTGCATCAGTTTCATTTTCATGTGGCCCTCGCTGGAAAGCTTTTAGACACCCCTGCAGTGCAATATAATATATTTTTTAAAAAGAATAATTAAAAATAATTATAATCCATCCATCCATCTTCTATGCCGCTTATCCCTACTTGGGTTGAGGGGGTATGCTGGAGCCTATCCCAGCTAACTTTGGGCTAGAGGCGGGGTACACCCTTGACTGGTTGCCAGCCAATGGCAGGGCACATATAGACAAACAACCATTTATACTCACATTCATACCTATGGACAATTTAGAGCCGCCAATTAACCTAACATGCATGTTTTTGGAATGAGGGAGGAAGCCGGAGTACCCGGCGAAAACATAATATTAATATTAATCATAAAACAACAAAAATCATTTTAGCTTAGCTTAAATTCCCCTGATACATTTCTTAAATAGAATAAAACTGAATGAATGGTATTTAAAAAGCCAGTGCATTTTAGTCATTTTAAAAAATATTTTATTTATTTACATGTTCAGAGTAACATCTTTCAGTGTGCAACTTAATTTTTGGCATCTTTTTTTATTATTATAAAAAAAAAGTAAATTTTGTTCTCAAAACTATGAAACACAGTCCAGGGTAAGAAGCTAATAACAGGTAGGCAATATCGAGGAAGAAAAATCAATGGCACTCCTGACAACAGGTGTATTGTTGTTACTCCCACTCAGTTAATATCAAGAAATAAGAAACCGCACGCACGGACGAGTGATTATAAAGCTTGCTTGGGAGGACCTATAGTGTGCAGCTGGAGGTACGTATAACACCTCATTCATTAAGTTGATTCTGAATCGGTATCAGCTGTGTGGAAACAACTTCAGAAAAAGAAAAAAAAAAACACACACACACACACACACACACACACACACATCATTCCGCCACATTAAAAGCAGCCACATATAACTTCAGCTTCAAGCTTGCCTCAGCAGTTCCCCCCCTCCAAAATAAACACACTTCCTCCATCATACACCCAAGATTTACAACGCAATCACTTATGAGCGTATTGGCTTCAAATGTCGCCGTCATCAATCATGGGGTCCACCAAGGTAAACTGATTAAATGGACCTTCTGGAGCAAAATGCAAATGACCAACATGTGCAGAGAGTGCCACGGTCTTTGCTCTGCAATTTGGCCAGAGAGCATTTATACGGCAGCGGGGAGGGAGCCAGTCTGACTAAACGCTGTCACAAGTAATGAGCTGGCAGGCATCATAAAACGCCCCCGAGGGACTAATAGATGGTGGAGGGATGAAGGTAGAAATATGATATATTTGCACAGTTAGAGCATAAGTGTAGGATACATTACTAAATAGACAGACGGCAGCCCTGTAGGAAATGGGCACTTTGGAATGTTTTGCCTCGGGTTGTGAACGATAAACCGACGTGACCAGATATCCAGTTTGACAAGCGAGAAAGCCTCTTGGATCGGTACCATTCAGCCATAAATCCTTACATGAATCGATTGTAGAGTCATGCATCGGGTATCACAAGACTAGCAACTGGTTGAAAGTCCGCCTCTTAAGTCATTCACTCCCAGACATTTTTCAGAAGACACGAAAGACTAAAATTAGCACAAAAGCCTTAAAGTTAGTATTATTTGCAGCTGATACTACTGCTTTTTGTTCTGGGGAAAGCACACAAGAGTTCATTTAAAAAGTCACAGATGGAATGGCCATATTAAAAAGATGGTTTGATTAAAATAGATTATCCTTGAACTTAAGTAAAATTAAAATAACGCTATTTGGTAATAGCAGAAAGGACACGCATGCGCAAATACAAATTGACATTGAAAGGGTGAACAAAAATAAATTTTTGGGGATCATAATAGATGAAAAAACGAGCTGGAAATCTCACATTAAAAATATACAACATACGGTAGCAAAAAATACTTTTACAAAATTTGTCCTTGCCCAAAAATCATTCCATAATCTTAACTGGTATTACCATATCTAACTTACTGTGCAGCGATATGGGCTAATAACTATAAAAAGTCATCTGATTTTGTAAATTTTCAAACAGCTACAATTATGCATGAAACAAACAATAACCTGTTGCCCAAAAATGTCATACAATACATTTCCACAAGAGAGGAGAAATACAATCTCATGGAAAACCTAAACTTAACATTTATACACGAGAACAACGCTAAAAATCCACAGCATTTCAGTATGTGGAATTAGATTATGGAAGGTACTGAGTAAGGAACTCAAACAATGCACTAAGATGAGCAATTTTAAGAAACAATACAAAGAGTTGATGTGTGCAAAATACCAAGAATAGAGTTTTGAACTTATGTTATGTTTATTTGTATTTATTATTGATGATTATATATAATATTACTATTTATTATGATTGTGTAAAAACCTTGACAATTACATATTCTTACATTACCTTATCACTTTTCTAGGTATTAAAAAGATCACATGAAATACAGGAAGTGAATAAATGTACAGCACCAGATGTGAAACGGATAGGGGGTAGGATTAAATAAACTTTGCTTCTTCCTACTCCTTGTGGACATGTGGAACTGTGACTTGCATTATGTAATGTATTCCACTGCAACTTGTATGCATGTTCAAATAAAATTAAACCATAACCATTACCCTAACCATCCCTTCCAGTATCGGCCATTTGAGACGAATTTGACTGATCTGTCAAGGCACACGAAATATTGTGTTCTATGGTCTATATAAACATGGAACCTACCAAACGAAAGATTAGACTCCCGTCTTTGATCAGAAAAAAGTACCTTTTTCCTGTTCTTTAGTAATCAACAGTAGAAAATAGGTAAGTTTGAGGACAATATCAGTTCCCGACTGGAAAAGGGAGAAAAACATTTTGTGAAAAGATACATTTCAAGCATAACTTTCACTTTGACACATATTTTTTGCTTTTGTGATAGCTCAAATATCTGAACAACTATACCACAACATAAGCAACTCAAAAAAGGGTTGTTATACATCAAAATAACAATTGATTTACAAATATAACAACAGGAATTATTTAAATTTTTTACATTTGGAACTAAACTGTGTGTGTGCATGCGTGTGTGCATAAGTGTGCATGCATGCGTTAAAATTTCCCTCCAATGCGTAACCTACTGCACGCTACACTCCACGCTCTTCCACTTGCGATGAAGACGCTCACATCTTCTTCCGCTGTGGAACACATGCGTGAACAAGATGGCTGCGGTGCTCCGTCGCGGAAAAAGAGTGGAAGAATCTTCATCACATACACATGAATGCACAGGCGACAGTGCGCAGGGA
The DNA here is from genome assembly GCF_027744805.1 of Dunckerocampus dactyliophorus. Classification (NCBI taxonomy): domain Eukaryota; kingdom Metazoa; phylum Chordata; class Actinopteri; order Syngnathiformes; family Syngnathidae; genus Dunckerocampus; species Dunckerocampus dactyliophorus. The sequence continues at coordinate 23,588,920 of NC_072832.1, read as the reverse complement.
TACAGTGAGAGAAAAATAAAACGTTGAGCGTTTTGTGAGGTCAGATTTTTTTGAGGAGGCATTTTTAATGATGCAAATGTATTACTCGTTTGAATGCATATTGTTTTGAGAAGCCAAACTCTTTACTTAAATGACCAACTGGGGGGTAAGTCACTGTTGGTGTAGTCCACTGCTGATGGAGATGTCAGACAACTTCATGTCAAAAAATCCGATCTATCCCTTTAACTACAGGTGTAAAATCCGGAAAGGAAATGTTTGACGAAGCACAACACATTTGCGTACTCCCTCGGGGCGTGAGCAGTACTCATCCCTGGATCACTTCCACACAACAGTCATCAGAAAGTGACACGGCGACAGTTTCATTTGGCAGGAGGGAAAGACTGACAATTTACAGACGTGTCCCAATTTGTGTAATTATTTTTTTATTTTCTTCCCTCCCTCCCGCCCCTCAATGAGGGGAGCGTCAATCATGGGAACCGGGGCGGGCATATATTTTGACATTTATCCAGCGCAGTACAAATTGAGTGTTGTGATCGATGATTTAAGCCACTGGAATGTTGGCTATGATATGTGATATCAATGATGGTGGAAGCTGTTGAATGCTCCCGTCATCATAAGAAAAACTGCAAAAATGATCGCCGAGTTAGTCTCAAAGATGCTGAAAAAGTGCAAGATTTGATGACTATTCGTGCTCCCAAGCTTTTGTGAGACTTACAGTACTCGTCAAAAGTTTAGAGACGCTTTCTCATGCTGTTGAATGAGAACTGTCTCCAAACTTTTGATTATTAGGAGATATAGGTTGGGCAATTTGAACAATTTTGAAGTCCATCAAGCTTTTCAGGAAAGCCATGGCTTACACCACGTCAAAAGTTTGGAGACACTTTTGCATTCTGTTGAATGACAAAGTGTCTCCAAACTTTTGATTGTTAGGACATAAAGGTCGGGCAATTTGGACAATTTTGAAGTCCATCAAGCCATATATTTGCTAAAAATCTTGACTGAGTTGAAAAGTTTGGGGACACTTTCTCATTCAACCGAATGCAAAAGTGTCTCCAAACTTTTGACGTACTGTAAGTCACATCGCGGTTAATTGGTTCCAGACTCGACCATGATGAGTGAATTTCCGTGAGGTAGAATTCCTGATTTATAATTGGAATATTTACTTAGTCAGAGCAAAGAAAAACTGTTTATGAATTTCTACATTTTTTTACATTATTAAAGCCCTAGACATGAAATAACACCCCTATAGACACCTTTACACTCCTATGACCCAATATAGAAGATATAGCAAGAGAAAAGAAGACATTTAAGACATAAATACGACTTGTGCTTGTGTAAATGTGCTCCAGTGCTAGGGGAGCTGAGAGGTAGTCAGACAGGAAGTGACATTTTATCTTGGCGTTGAGTTTCGGTTGCAACAGTAGGCTGTGTTAGGGATTATTGTGCCTGCTATGAGATCATTCAAACCTGCAATAAAAGCCTGTTGTTCTGGCGACCAAGTCTGGTGCTTGTGCGTCTCACCCAACATTACAGTCACATTACTGACACCGAGCGATCAGTGTAGAATACTACATATCATTCTGTCTTTGAATGCATCTTCTGAATGCCTTATAGTTGTACTTTACATTATTTTTATGCTTGAAAATGCTTAATTTGGCCAAAAAGGTATGGAAAATTTGCTTAAATATGCATTGAAAAAGGCCATATTCAACAGCATAATTTATTAATATATTTTTCAAAAATCGTGACAGTGAAGCCGAGAAATTGGAAGCGTGTACCTGTCTTACAGTATGTCAAAAGATTGGAGACACTTCCTCATTCAACAAAATGCAAAAGTGTCTCCAAACTTTTTACGTACTATAAGCCATGTCTTTCCTAAAATGATGGAACTTTGTCCAACATTTACATTATGCTCAAATGTTAAGATGATGACCGTAGAAGAGGAAATGGACCGAAATGGCATCCTGGCTGCTCAGGACAATTATGGCAAAGCGGCAACAACGCACAGCTATGTGACGAGACTCATCTCCTTGGCACACATCTCCTTCTATACATTTCTCACTGTATTGGAGTTAATGGCGAGCATGCAATTTATTGTTTTTAAGATACAGCTACTTGGATGATAATTATTTACTATTATTTTATATTAAAAGTGTTGTTAAAAAAGGTGTCAAAGAATAAGCATTTTTGTTTTTGCAGGCAAATGTTACATAAAACATTGCCTGTACACTTACTAAATGGTTTTATGTTGGCAACAGTTTGACACCGGAACAGATTATTCCCATTATATCCAATGGGCTGACAATGTCATCTAGAACTCAGCAGAAATTAATTTATGCAAGCAAAAAAAAAAGGGTGTTTATAGCACTAATAGTTTAACCTCTGCTTTGATGAACACCATACAACTTCATAAAATGCCTTTGTAGCAGAAAGGATGAAAAAAAAAAGGAAAAGAGAAAGGGAAGGAGAGGATTGGCAGGGCATGGTCACAGGAAGGGCAACTTCCTTCTACTTGATGGCCTTACTTAGCATCTTTACAGACGGGGGATAGATACTTTTAATTAAATTGGATGAAGCTATAAAGCTTCTCACGCGGCGCATCGATCTACCAAGCCCTGCCTTCCGCAGAGACATGAGTTGAAGACCATTTCGAATGGCTGTGACAGGAAGCATCAGGGTCTGAGTTTAAAATATATGAACTGGGACGCTAAAAGGCATTAAGTGCTACCTAAAAATGTTGTAAAATGATAACGTAGCCATTAGGATAGGTTTCACTAACTCCATATAAAAACAGGTTGTGATTTGGTAGATAATTTTAATCAAATGTATTATTGCAATCCCCTATAAGCTATTACAGTACAAATAAAAGATACAAATGCCACAAAAAATGCATGACATATTAACAATCAGTGATAACTGGGTTGCTAGTTGCAGCTTACCTCTGTGCAAAGAAGGTTGAGTGCAGTGAAGTCCCATTTCTTTGCGTGTGCCGTGTTGTACCTCAATATAGCATCCTGGGGAGAGGAAAGTCACGTATTTATCCATAGTGCTATAGAAAAACACTATATAGAATGGAATATCTATATTTAAATAACACTACAAGAGAGGATCAGCAGTATTGAGTCACAGAAGAGTCTGATGTTGTTGCAAACACTGACACCCTGTGGACAGTTGTGAATGTACAAGGCTGAGACCATTTTGATGGCAATAATTAAGTTAAAATAAAAAAAAATACAATTAAAAAAAGATTAAAATAATAAGTGTGCATGAGGAAAAATAAAATAATCGAGGTTGCTATAAAAACCAATACATTTTTAATTTAATTTGAGTGATGGGAGAAGCACTGCTTGGTAAGACAGCCAGTATCGAATATCTCTAACCACGTTGTTTGAGAGAAGAGGTGCTGCTGATTTCGGTATCCGTAATGAAGTGCTAGACAATACTGCAGAGAAACCCAATGTCAAACATCTCTAACGACATTAGTTTGAGTGAAGGGCTGCTGCCAATATCAGTACTGTTAATATTGTTAGCGGTAATGAAATGCTGTACAATATCAGATATCAGTAAAAAAGCCAGTAGCGAGCATCTCTTATGACATTACTTTGACAGAAGGGCTGCTGCTGCTCATATCAGTAGCAGTGGATATCGGTATTGGTAATGTGTATTGGACAATATTGGTACAAAGCCAATATCAGGCATCTCTAACGACACTACAGTAATTTGAGAGAAGAGCTTCTGCAGATATTTTTAGATCGGTTGATATTGCTGATGACGTGCTGGACGATATCAAGCATCTCTCACGACACTGTTTTGAGAGATATCGTATCAGTTGATATTGGTATCTGTAATAGAAGTGCTGGACGATATCCGTCAGAAAGCCAACATTGAGCATATCTCAACAGTTTGAGAGTACTGCTTCCGATATCGGTAATAAAGTACTGGACGATATACTGTAATATCGAGCTGCTCTCACAATTTTAGAGAAGAGCTCCTGCCAATATTGGGACTAGATGATATCAGTATCTCCAATGACATGCTGAATGACATCATATCAGTTTCGGTAACGAAGTGATGGGCGATATCGGTAGGAAAGCCAATATTGAGCATCTTGAGGTAATGGGTGACATCTGTATCATTAACGAAATGATGGACGATATCAGTAGGAAAGCCAATATTGAGCATCTTGAGGTAATGGGTGACATCTGTATCAGTAATGAAGTGATGGACGATATCGGATATCTGTAAGAAAGCCAATATCGAGCATCAGCATCGGTGTCGGTAATGTAGTGATGGACAATATCGGCAGGAAAGCAAATATTGAGCATATCTCACAAGTATTATCTTGAGAGAAGAGCTGCTGCCAATATTGGTATCAGTTGATATTGCTAATGACGTGCTGGACGATATCGAGCAACTCGCACAACATTGGTTTGAGAGATATTGGTATTAGTTCGCTGACGAAGCTCTTCGGATGAGGAGCGAAACGTCCGACACATTCTTCACAGAAGTACAGATGATGTCTCAAGAAGCCTTTCCCTCGATGGACAACTCCTGTACGACAGAGAGCCTACACAGACAGATACCGGTATAGATCGATATTGGTATCGGTAATGAAGTGACGGACAATATCGAATATCGGCGAGAAAGCCAACATCCAGCATATCTCAAGACATTAGAGAAGAGCTTCTGCCGATATCGATACTGGATGATATTGGTATCAGCACTGAAGAGCTGGACGATATCGGAAAGAAAGCCAATGTTGAGCATCTATATTGGTATCTGTAATGAGGTGATGGACGATATCGGTAGGAAAACCAATAATGAGCATCTCTCACAAGTATTATGGTAATGAAGTGCTGAGATCTGCTGAGATCTGAGATCAAGAAGATCTGCTGCCGATATCGGTATTGGTTGTTACCAGTATCTGCATTAAAGTGCTGGACGATATCAGATATCGGAAAGAAAACCAATGTCAAGCATCCATATCTGTATTGATAATTAAGTGATTAAGTGATCGGTATCGGTAATGAAGCGCTGGGCAATATCAGTAAGAAAGCCAATATCGAATATCTGTAACAACATTAGTTCGAGAGAAGAGCTGCCGCAGATATCGCCATTGGCTGAAATTGGTGTAGGCATGGAAGTGCTGAACGATATCAGATATCAAGCATCTCTCACGAATTTAGTTGGAGAGAAGAGCTGTCAGTTGCCATCGGTAATGAAGTGCTAGATGATATTGGACATCGGTAAGAAAGCCAATATGGATCATTTGTATTTAAGAGCCATGAAAATAGTTGAAGTTATAATGGAGAGGGTGAGCAGTGCTTTAAAATGCAGATGTGCCATATTTCCTGGGGCCAGACAATCTCCACAAATCTACACGGACATAAGTCCATAGTCCACAAATCTGTCTTACCCTCACATCCAGGGAACTTTTGAACCCTCCTTGCAAGGAAGAGTGGATTAACTCCCACCGACTCTGGACGCCACCTCCATCCTACATGAAAAAAAACAACTCATACGGCAACATTTGCTTTGTGTCTGGATGGTTTTTTGTGGGGGAGCAAAGAAGCAGACCTCAGTCTCCATCGGAAAGAGATTCTTCTCCGAGCAAGGCATCTTCACGGACACGTCGTCCCACGCGTCTTTGAACTTGCCCGGGTAGGGGACGGGCACCTCTCCCTCCCTGAGGAGATCTGTCTGTAACATTGAAAAACAACATGACATGATGCATTAAAGGGTCACAGTTGTTACACAGCAGGCAGACATTTCATGCTTAGGGACAAATATGTATGGTTTGGTACGTGCATGTGCACATCCAAACCCTCCTGCTAGCTTGACTTGACATTGTCCTGTGATTCTGAATGAACATTTGCAATAAAAGTAATTTATATTATTAGATTCAGCTCCATACAATCCGGGTTTAAGCTATCGGATATCAGATATCAGATATCAGATATCGGATAAAAGGAAGCATTTCTCACGACACCGGTTTGGGAAGACACTTACTGCACGCATTTAAATGTATAGGTACTCACCACTAATGAATGATTATGTTGGACAATTGGAATGGGAGTCACGGCATAGCCTTTAGCCTGGTCGTCAGGCTAGCACTCAAGGTTCCAATCCAATCCACTTTATTTATATAGCACATTTTATAAACACTGTTTCCAAAGTGCTGCACAGACTAGCAAAACCATAAATAATAAGTAAATAAAGGAATGTAAATGTAAATAATAAGTAAAAATTACGACAATAAGAACTAAAAGATCAAATAGAAACAAAGAAACGTACTACAATAACATATTTAAAACAAGAAATCGAAACAATAAAAGCCAAAAGTCCAAAAAGTAGGTAAAAAATGAATAAGTAAATTTAATTTAAAAAACTAAAATACGAAACTACGATACGATCTAGGATTTCAAATAGTTCCTGACGGTCATACACCAACAGAGAGTCGATGGTCCTCATAACAAACGCAAAAATAACAATAAAACCGATCACAGTATTTAAGGTTAGCAGGCTAGGGGAGGCGTTTCTCCAAGCCGCATCTACTATATTCCACACTATTTGCTGTTGTAATTCCAGTAACCCATTTACCACCGTGTATTAACTGGTAGTCACCTCGCTGCAAGTTTTAAGACGGGATTGACTGTCGGACGTTAGCACTAACGCACACAACTGAGGAGCGTGCAAGGATGCTGAACAAAGTGTGGAAAAACCCAACACTTGACAAAAAAACATGATCAGTGAAGCATAGTATGCTGTACATTTTACTTGTATTACAAATATATAAATTATCGACTAGTTTTAGAGTTGCACGGTATTTCTTTTTCCCCAAATCGATGCCAATACCGATAACTTTCTGCTTCTCAAGACCGAAACGGTACCGGTAACTTTATTTCTATCTACTTTCTACTTGTGCACACCTGGAGATAAGAAGGACTGGAACAAATTTGGATTTGACCAACTGTACCTGTTGATTTGTCCAAATCAAATATCATTACTACTACCACATCACTACTATCAGGAGAACCAGAGTATAGAGCAGAGGGAGCCACCTGCTGTGGCCCAGCAAGGTGCACTATATTCGGACACTTTCTCTGAGCAGCCAGTGTGATGCTACGGAGGTCTCTGGCAAAACTTTTGCGCTTTTCAAACAGCGCGGCACTGGCGTTTCAGGTGGCTGATAAGGTTTTTTTGTGTGCTTGATGAGTTTTTCCCCCCATTATCGGGAAAACATTCGGTACAACCACCACGCAAAATGTCTTTAAATGTCAAAAGTGGATATTTGTTTACAAGTGAGCTCAGGGGAAGCTACGACAGCCCGTTAACGTCACAGCATGGATAATAAAGGAGCGCTTTATTTGCTCACCCACACGGTACAGGTAATCTCACCTCATTGGAGCGTTTTTTTAAGTTATCGCTTTTAATGTTATTAGATTTTACAATTATTATAATTATTTAATAAATAATAAAAACCATTCCCATAAATCTTGTACTTGCGCATGTGCAACAAATTTAAATCGAACCTAATATACGTTTTTTTTCCCACCACTTTTGAAGGCATATTTTTCCATAAAAATTAAAAGACTCACTTCAAATTGTCGGGGGCATTTGAGTTTGGAGGTTGCAGTGTAATTCCCATTAGTTCCAAAAGGGAACATTTGTTTTGCATTGGTTTCAGCACGGGTATTTCAACGTGTTTGCAAGTTCTAAAGACAGAAAAGAAAAAATATTCAGCTCACCCTGACTGTGACAGTGTGGTTCGGCATTGCTTTCAGGTGAGACAGAGGTGGGGCACACTGGGGCATTCTGTTCAGCTCATCTATGGGCGTCCCAAGCCATCCTCTCATCATCTCATGTACTGGGGGTGAAACACTGCAATGGAACACAACCAGAAAAGAATGCCAACATTATAACAGGAGGTCATTACGACGACTTCATCACCAAGAAAAAAGGTGCAGATACCCTTCAGACATTAACTGCTTGATAGTGAAGTCCTGATTCATTTCTGATGCTTCACTACAGTCCGCGGTCACGGCATCGCCAGTTCCCATCAAAACACGCGGCGCTTTGTTGTTGGCCAAACTTCCAGCATCAGATCTGTCTCCCTGAGCATCTGCAAAGCCACACTCTTCCATGGTGGCATTGGCGCCATCTCCGTGGCCGTCTGCAGAGTTGTTGACGAGCGGCGTTTTAGCGGCAGGGCTGTCGGGACTTTGCATCTCCACGTCGTTGGAGGAACCCGCGCCCTTCTTTGGACTGAGGCAGCAGGTGGGATTGTGGGAGTGTACAGCAACACAGGTTGTTTTCACAGGGTGAGGCCCGGGGGAAGTGGGCCTCTTTGATTTCTGTCCATTAGAGCAATGCGTTGGAGGCGGACTACTTCTCATGCCGGAAAACCCAGATTCACTTAAAGAGTTGGTTAAAGCCTGCGAGGAGGCGTCTCTGCTTAAAAAACAATCTCCCTCTTGCTCAGGAGTTGGACAGAAGAGCTGACTTTCAGCCTGACTGTCACCAGTCACACTGCAAAAGACCAAAAAGTCAGTCTAAGTCATGTGAATGGCATTTACTAGACTCTGCGTTTTATTTACCTCCTCTGGGAATCCATTTCTTCATCCATGTTTGAGAGGTCAGACAATTCAAGTTGACAAAAGCTGCATAAAAAAAAACATTTTGTACAATGGTATCTAATTTGCTTCTATTGCACGCTGCACACACAACTCCAAAGCTTTTGCATTGTCTCAGCTCGCACAGAGATCTCACGAACACAAGAATATGAATACTACATAGCGTTTGAGGGACTTTTAGTATAGACATTTGCTCAAACGCAAACGCCGAGTACGTTATGGACCATGAGTTCAGAGAACGTAATATTAGCTATGTGTTTTGTTGTTATGGCTAACAAAAAGGGGCGAAAAATGGACTAACACAGTCTTCAAAGGCTATCGAATATATTACCTTTGACGATAGCTTTCAATAACAATACATTCATCATCAACAATACATCGGTCATAGGCCTTGTAAATTGAACGTCACAGCAACGAAACCTCGAGATGATGCTAATTTTGCACACAGAAGCTAAACATCAAAGTGTTTGCTGTCAACGACGAGTACAAAGCAGCCGCTACAAGCTAGCGGTTGAAATGAGGATACAACTTACACGCAAGTCCCTCAGGGGTTGATATGCCTCGCTTTGGTGCATTGTGTAGTAAGTTACTCATTCCAAATGCAACAATGTAACGCCATGCTGAATATGACTAAAAATATAGCACTATAATTGTTCTCGTCCGATTTCTGCTTTATTGACATGTCGTTATGACAGCCGCTACTGCTTGGCGGCAGAAATAATGGGGACCAATCAAAACGTTGTTATAGGGAAGAGAGGCGGGGTCGAACACCGGTATCCTAGCAACTGGGCCCAAAAAGGATTTTTTTTTTGTCGTAAAAGGTCTGGAACGTGAGGGGAGAAATCCACTGGAGAAATCACTGCAAGGTATCGTTGTGATGACGCCAGCGGAAATGTTGTATAGACTGCAATTATGAACGTAATTGATTGAATTTATTCAATCTATACATTATTTATAAGACAAAGTTACTTAATCAAATACACTAGCTATGCTGAATATGGCTAGATGAATGCTAAAAGATTAACAATAAAATAGTCTGCTTTCTGCTTTAGTGACATGTCGTTATGACAGCCGGTGAAGCTTGGCGACAAGAATAAAGAGGACCAATGAAAACGTTGATATCAAGAAAAGAGGCGGGATTATACGACGGTATCCTAGCAGCTGGGCCCAAAGTAGGGTTTTTTGTCGTAAAAGGACTGGAAAGTGAGGAAAAATCACTGCAGGGTGTCATTGTGATGACGACACCGGAAATGTTTCACGGTTGTGCTGTGCGATCAGTGATCTGTACTTAAAGAATCTGGATAGACCATACGTCGCATGCGCCCGTGCAAGCCGCTGAAGCCACGGAGAGGCCATCTTACCACTCACATCTCGTACGTAGCAGACTACATTGGCACAGCGTACATACTGTAGTGTACAAAGCAGATGAAGAGGCTCGCAGAACATCTACTGTATATTTTACATTAAAAAGCTGGGAGATTCTCCCATTCCTTCAAGTAACGCAACCTTCGTCCCTTAAAAACGATTTGATACGTTATTCTCTATCTTTTGGCTATATTAAATGTACTTTTTCCCCTTCCAATTCTCATTGCCTTTGGGACAAAATTCTCCTCTGCCCCCTGGCTCAGCACTCCCCTATAGCAATGCATACTTTTACTCCTCTAGAAAGAGATTTTAATTTGAACTGCATATCCCATCCCTTTTTTCCAGTAAAATCCATGGTCATGATCCTTCACTTTTTTTTTTACTTTCATACAATTCACTATGCTCTCGTTTGTACAAAATATGAATCATAAAAGAGAGTGACTTTGGACAAGTTTTAAAATCATTTAACATTTTGCTGATTTTTTTGTTTGTGTTATGAAATAGAAATAACCTCTTTTCTGATATAGAAATATATTTGAACAAAAAACACAGGAATAATATGTAATATAATGTGTAATAATATATAAAATTGTCCCCATATGGGGGTTCATTTTAAATTCTGGTAAACAAACAAAAAAAAAACTTATTTTTTTATATTTGCAAGCAACCGCAAATTATTTAGTAGTCTAGTCGTGGTTGTTTGTTTACATACCCCCCACTGCCCCCTATGTAAAGCCGTTATGACTCAGGTATGGTATGATATCGACAGAATTTTAAAAAATGATCATACCCGAGTCCTTATGACTAAACTCAAGCACACCTGTAGTGCGAGGTTAGTCTGAAGACTAACCTCGCATTTAGTGTGAGTGGGTAACAAACTAACAACAGACTTAACAACTCACAAGCTCTCACATAAGTCATTGTCCGAGAAGTGTTTCTTGTGAGTGGTAATATGGCGGCCGCGTGGCTTCACAAGTCACTTACCAATGGCCTATCCAGATTCTTTAAGTACAGATCAGTGTGTGTGATACTAGTGATTTCGTTTCTGATCTGATACTGAGTAAAATTCAAGCTGGTATCGACGATACCGATCTGATACCGGTACTTTGCACAAATTCACCCAATGTGTCTGGTAAATTTTTAAAAGTAGTGTGTTTCACATCATAGCATGAATAATACAATACAATTAATTACTTTGAAACTTAAATAACATTAATTCAAATAAATCAATAATTTAATAATTCATTTAAGTTATTTTAAGCCTTGGCATATATTGGGGTAGTAGGTGATTTACAATATAGCCAAGCTAATACACAACAGAAAAAACAGGACAAAATCATATAAATATGTGAAAATGGTATTATAAACAGGGGCCGCGCGGTGGCCTAGTGGTTAGCATGTTAGCCACACAGTCAGGACTCCATTGGGCACCTCTGTGTGGAGTACTCCGGTTTCCTCCCGCATTCCAAAAACATGCATGTTAGGTTAATTGGAGACTCTAAATTGTCCATAGGTATGAATGTGAGTGTGATTGGTTGTTTGTCTATATGTGCCCTGCCATTGGCTGGTGACCAGTCCAGGGTGTACCCCGCCTGTCGCCCAAAGTCAGCTGGGATAGGCTCCAGCATACCGCCGCAACCCTAATGAGGATAAGCAGCAAAGAAGATGGATGGATGGGTATTATAAACAATAAAAAAAATAAGTAAAATACTAAAACCATTTGATTAAATTGTTGATAAAAACTACTAAAAGAAGGAAATCTTTATTCACAATTCACACATGGCTCCGTTCACGGTCGGTCATCCTTTCAACAAATGTTTCCAGACAAACATTACCTCAAATGACTGAAGTATCAAAAGTATCAATATTTTGATTTGAGTATCGATTTTAGAGCATAAAGAGCTTATATCGGAAGTATCGATACTTCTGTATCAATCCACACATCACAATTTTGCGGACTGTAAAGATGAGTTTAATTTATTCAATGTGTACGTTTTTTATAAGACAAACTGTTTAATCAAAATACACTTAACACAACATGTAAACATGCTAACTGAAATTATTAACAGAACGTCAGGTGTCTTTCACAGCCAGATTCGGGCATAATTTACACAGCAGCTCAAGCTTAAAAAACATTTAAAAAAAAACATTTGATTAAAAAACAACACACGCTTGTGACTGTTTGAAATGGGCAACAAACATGTCATGATAGTGCAAATGATACAAACGCATTTGTGACATGAGCAGTAAAAATCGTTGCATATTGCTCTGAGGGACAATTACAGTAAGATGTTTGGTGATTCTACAGCCCAGTGGTTGGTACACGTCTCCTAGGAGAAGGGCTTCACAATCTTCATGGAGATATAGTTCTGTGGATAGAAATGAAACACAAACATTGATGTTTTGGCGTGTTCAGGCAGCATGTGATGTAATAAAACGAGCAAACTTACAGGCAGCGAGTAGAAGAGGATTCCGAAAAACAGTATCACAAGCAGGAGTAGTATCCCTGCAATGAAAAGCCACTTGAATCGCCGCCATACAATGAACTTCATGGTCTTGCAAGGGTTTGTGAACCAGAAGAACGAGGTGTCAGGGCGACTGGTGGAGAGAGAAAAGGCAGCAATGTTCATGCAATCCACCCTCATAATGTAAAGATAAGGTATTCTCTCTTTTAATAGTCACTTGGGTGAGTCCAGTTTGGGATTCATGTTGGGCTCCTCTCGGCCTTTCCCGGCAGGTCTCTCATCCATCTCTTTCTCGTCCACGATTTCCAACGTCATCTCCACTTTCCCCTGGGAAAGAGTTTTAAAAAGACATAAACAGGATGGAGGGGATCACAAATGTATTGTGCGTGGGCCCAAACGTACGCCGAGAACGTGCTTCCCGTCCTGCTCGATGGTGCACGGCCACCAGCCTCGTACGGACTTCTGGGAGAAAAGCGAGTTGAGGAGGGATTTCTTGGTGGGGTCCGAGTTTGTCATTCCGGGCAACATTTTCAAGCCGCACTTTTCGGGGGTTTTAGCGGGAGGGATGAGATTTAGGAGGTCCAGCTCAACTGAGCCTGTGATGGAGATATTGACGGGAAACATGTTTGTTTCTCTGACATAAAGTGCACACATTAGGGTTAGGTTCAGGGGTTTGGGTTAGGTGGCAGGCTTAGAGTTAGGTGTTAAGGGTTATGGTTAGGTCATAGGGTTAGAGTTAGGTTAGGTCATAGGTTTAGGGGGTAGGTTTAAGGGTTAGGGGTTATGATTAGGTCGTAAGGTTAGGAGTTAGGGGTTATTTAGGGTTTAGCGGTTATGGTTAGGTGTTAGTGGTTATGGTCAGGTCGTAGTGTTCGGGTTAGGGTTAGGTGTTAGAGGTTATGGTTAGGTGGTAGGGTTAGGGTCAGTTAGAAATTCTCTTTTTACAGTGGAACCTCCAAAGTTAAACGTCTGCAGAGTGGTACAAATTGGGAGTTTGACCAGAATCTTGAAAAAAAAAAAGGTACGAATCATGAGAGGTCAGAAAATGTCATGAGAGTTCAACATACAGTCAAACCTGTCTTAGCGGCCACCTGTATAGAACGGCCACCTGCCTATAGCGGCCACTGAAAAATCCCCCGCAGAAAATGTACGTATTATAGACCCTGTGTATAGCAGTCACCTGTCTAACGCGGCCAGCGGCCACCCATTTTGTATCCCTTGGTCAATATCTGACCGCATATAGCGGCCAAAATGCAGACTCAAGCAGAGGCTTCAGGCACGAAAAAGTTTAGTTTTTTAAGCAATGAAGCCGTCGTGTGTAGACTTTAATTACGGAGTCCTAGCTCCACATAAAAAAGCCGTCTTCTTACCTTGCAATGCCGCCCTGAAAAGATTCAATGACGGCCAAAACAGTAATCTTCCCACTTTGCAATGCCGTGAATAGATTCTAAAATAGCCAAAACACCTGAATAAAACATCTAAAATATCACTTAATTGCCGACTAATTAGAGATTAGAAGCCCATTCAATAAGAAGGGAGTGATGGTATTGTTAGTTTACGACGATCTTCGCACTTCCTCCGCACTCAATTGTTCACGCACACACCCATTCATGACTGCTTCACACGTATCCTGTACATATATCCTCGGGCTCGTACCTGTATATATATATATATATATATATATATATATATACACATACACACACATATATACATTAATACATATATACATACTGTGTGTATATACAGTATAAGGTAAAAACTTGTTTTACCTAAGTAGTCATCCAAGGAGAATTTGTCATTGTCCCATATCTGGATGATCAACTTGGGAGGAATCCTGAACTCTGTTTTGTCCAGATTCCAGAAGTGTTCCTAGGAAGAGACAACCCTATTTAGAGACTTGATACACAATGACTGAGTTTTATTCACCATCTCACTCACTTTCCTGGAGACCACACACAGCTGCTCCGCGGGCAGGTAGTCGAAAGCAAAAATGAACCTCCAGTTGAAATTTCCATCGCCATCCAGGGATCTGTAATGAACATCGGTCTTCTGCTTGTCCTCCTCCATCCCTGGCATCCATCTAGGACACGTGGCACACATAGTGTAAGTTAAATGCTCACATAAAGGACACACTGTAACACGAGAAGTATGGTACCCTTTCACGTAGATATCGCTCATGCTTTCCCCAGTGATGCTTGTTTCGTCCAGAGTGACGTCTGTCGTGTTCCAAACGATAGCACGCAGGTAGTATCTATTTCAAAGATATCATGATATCATCTTTGCAATGCAGTCATTTCACTTTTAGTCCAAATAAGTCACATACTTCTTGGCTTTCCGTGGAGTGATATCACATGGAGGCCCCGGTAGTCCGAGATTCTTGGGGAAAATGTCCACCCACATTTGAATCCGTCCCTGTATGTATGTACATAAAACATGATTATCATGTATTTATTGTACAAAGTAGCTCTAAAGGGGTGCACTGCTTGAACCTGAGACAAGTTGGGCTGGTGGGAGCTGCACAGGGTTCTGGTCTCCACATGCTCTGGTACTAGACCCTGGTTTCGGAGGACATGCAGTGCCAGTCTCTCTCTAGCTGGACCAGTGTGAGAGTGGGGGGCGGCGTTTGCCTCTAGAAGACCACATGGACATGCTCCGTGAAAGAAAAGCACATGGCTGTTTCACAAAGCAAGTGTGCCAATCAGAAATACCAAAATCCTGCAGGTTGTATTGTTTTCCTGCAAAAGACAACGAGCTTCCATCGCCCTCAAGGCTTGGAGAAGGAACACCCCGAATCTTGGCCACATTCTGGAGGATCTGAGAAGGCTTCAGTTGGTCTCTCCACTGATTAACCCCTGACCTGCAAGCAAATACGACAGAGCTTTGTATTGCAGTGCAACAACTTTGGCTTTGAAGATAACAAAAGATTGGCATCCACTGTAATAGACACCGTGCCTCACGTAATTGAATAAATATGCGCCACCCCTCAGATAGACGCATTTTTTCCCCTCAGGAGGAAAAATAATGTTCAGTCTTACTAATTAAGTTTACTTTATCTGATGCCACCATGTGTCGCAGTCTTTACCACAACACGCATTGCCTACAGAGCAGACATGGCATCTGTAAAGCGGCGGTGGAGTTTAAAGAGAAAGCTGATCTTGATATAATATACTGTAATATATAATAATACAAAATAAATAATACAATACGATATAATACAACTGCCATTGACTGGTGACCAGTCCAGGGTGCACCCCGCCTATCGCCCGGAGGTCACATAGGATGGGCTCCAGCGTACCCCCGTGACCCTAATGAGGATTAAGCGGCATAGAAAATGAATGAACGAATGACATATTGTTTTAATATGGCGGTAAAATGATTTGAAATATAATATTCAACCTTATAATAATGCATTTGTGCAATTAAAAGCCTCCCTCTGCTAACGCATTGAGCCCGGTACTCTCTGCAACTGCTTATGGAAGCCACGTAGCTACTACATGAGGAAAGTACATTAAGTAGAAGTACACTGTAGTATTTGTAGCAAGTACCTGGGCACTTGGACACAAGTGTGCAACTCACGTGCAGTACGTCTGTGGCAGGCCGCAGCAGGACCTGAAGCGGGAGAGCAGCCGATTCTCCAAGTCAATGACGGTCTCGCCCACTTTTTCGTCCCGGCTCAGTAAGTCGTAGTCATACACGGCGATCTTTAGGTCCTTGTCTTGTGGCAAGTAGCAGGACAGCTCAAACATCCTAAACAAAGTTAGAAAAGTCTGCTAGTGGGTGGTCACACCTGGCTGCTGAAGTTGTTGGAGCAAAATCTCAATCACCTCCCAAACTCTGGATTGAGAGTGTTTGGCTTGTAGTTGTCCCTGTCATCCACTGTTTTCCTCCCAAGTGTGATCCTCACGTACGGATCACACTGCAGTCACACGGCAAAAGAAAGACAAGCATGTTGAAAGCTTCACGCTAATCCACTGCATTTGTATCTTCATCATCAACATACCATGCCGTTTGTGTCCTTGGGCTGCAGGTCAGTGCAGCGCACCACATAGATTCTGACCAGACATTCCTGAGGTCCGCTTTCAGGTAGCTCTCGGAACTGACGAGGGGGGGCTGGCACCCCAGGGTCATCAGGCAGCGGGTAGATCTTGAACGAGCCCTGTACTCACCGAAAAGGAAAATATTTCAGATTACAGTGGATAAAAAAAGTATAATAATAATAAAATCAAATCAAATGCCCCACAAATTTGCAAATTTTGGTAATTTTTTTTTCTTCTCCAAAAAAAGCTTATTTTTTCCACACGAGCCATGTGTCAAAATTTTGGGGGAGGGGCGTCTCAATTACTCACATTTTTTCACCATTCACTGGTGGTCCTGGAACGTGCGGCCTTTTATAAGTAAAAATTATGCTACATTCCAGCCTGCGAGCTCTTAATTTGGTGTGTTTTCCCCTTCACTTCCTGTGCTCTCTCTGCCCTTAGACCACTGGGAGTTGGGTGCTGGGCGGAGCCACCAGATGCAGCTGGTTCCTATCTGCAATCAGTCTGACACTATTTGACAGCGTCCCTGTTCCTAGTGTGTTGCTGGAGTATTTTCTTGCTACCATGCTTATGTTTCACATTTCCAAACTCCATTTGTCAAGCGCTACCAGGATGTTAGTGATGCCGCGCCCTTAGTTTGTATCCTGCTCGTGGTTTCACCGCAGTAATGCTTTATTTTCCTTGTTTTTGCCCTTTTATACGAGCTTTGTTTCGTCTGATGTTTCTTGTTCTCTTTACTGTCATTAAAGTATTTTTGTGAACTCTTAGCAATGCTTACAGCCCCTGTTTTCGGGGTTCGCTGGCACTCACCGTAACAAAATATCCACATTTAAACACATTTTACAGATTTTATATGTTATTACATTTTACATACGAACAAAAAGCATAAAAACAGCAAAATGAAGTGAAATACAATATTCTAAGCTGGCCAAAAGCTGTCAGTAATGCTAATGGAATGTTGGGTGAGACACACAAGCACCAGACTTGTTTACAGGACCAACAGGCTTTTATTTAGGGTTTGTATGATCTCATAACAGGGACAACATGGGCTACTTCGTGGCTGTAATTCACTCAATTCTGAACCCCCTACATTACTTTCTGTCTGCCCACCACTTAACTCCTGTAGGGAACACAGTGGAACACATTTACAGCAACACACACGAGCACGGGTCTTATTGAGGTCTTATTTTCTCTTATTTTTACTACATTGGGTAATAGGAGTGTGAAAGTGACTTTAGCGGTGTTCTTTCATGTCTAGAGGGCTCTAATAATGTTTAAAAACTTATTTAGAATAGAAGGTTGTAAATGCTTTAACTACAAAAATATTCTATTTATAAATCCGAAATCCTACTTGACGTAAATTGACTTATCACAGTCGGGGGTGGAACCAATTAAAATGAGGGATTACTCTGTATGATTGTGTATGATGTGCCGATCGATACTGAAAAACTGTATCGAGACTTTCAATACTCTACCCTACTCAGCTCTTTATGCTCTAAAACTGATACTCAAATCAAATTATCAATACTTTTGATAGTTGAGTCATTTGAGGTAATGTTTGTCTGTGAAAAGATGATCAATTGTAAACAGAGCCACGTGTGAATTGTGAATACAGGTTTCATTCTTATAGTAGATCTTAACAATTAATCATTTATTTTAATGTTTTTATTATTTTACTTCTTTCTTCTTGTATTGTTTAAAATAGCATTTTCACACATATCATGTCCTCTGTTGTTGTATATTAGCTTGGCTATATTGTAAATCACCCGCTACCTCAATATACCTCAGGGTTGAACATAAATAAATAACTTAATTATTAAACTATTATCCATTCATCCATCTTCTATGCCGCTTATCCTAATTAGGGTCGAGGGCATGCTGGAGCCTATCCCAGCCGACTTTGAGCGAGAGGCGGGGTACACCGTGGACTGGTCACCAGCCAATGGCAGGGCACATATAGACAACCATCATTCACACCCACATTCATACCTATGGACAATTTACTTAGCATGCATGTTTTTGGAATGTGGGAGGAAACCGGAGTACCCGGAGAAAACCCACGCACGCACGGGGAGAACATGCAAACTCCACACAGAAATGCCCCAAGGGAGAATCGAACCTCCAAACTGTGACTGTGTGGCCAACATGCTAACCACTCGACCACCATGCGGCCCCAGCCTGAATTTTACTCAGTAAAATCACTGCTATCGCACATCACTCGTTGATACGTCCCTTCCTGAAGCAAGCACTTTTGTCCACTAGAGGGCAGGCAAGCGCTGGTTAAACAGCAGCAATTCCTGCTACCGGGCTTCCTCACCTTGAACTCTCCCACAACGGAGGGATCGTCTTCATCTTCGTCTGTCTTTCCTCGCAGGAGTTTGAAAGTGCTGCAGAAATCAGTGAGTCCTTGGAACTGTTCCACGTGTTCTAGTTCACGGTCATACACCTGGAAGCCACATTGCAAGGTTAGACAAGTACAACGCCTCATTGGAGATGCAACAATACAGTATTTGGACACTGACAGATTTGTTGCCATGGTTTTTGTCTTTACACCACCACCACATCGTCACCCTATTCAAAGAATGGCCCAAGTCATATTTTCAAGTTGTTGACTCAAAAACGACTCAAAGTTCTCAGAGAAGGGTAGCTTGTACTGGACCTAGCCATGGGGGCTAAATCGAAGAGCCCACAAGTCCTGTACAGTTGGGTCTCCTGCTTTTGTGCCTGGTTTGATACTTGATGCATTGAGTTTCAAGATTCCATCATGTTTGACCAATCAATCCATCAAAAATGGTGACTTAGGCAAAAAATAAAAAGGCCTAAGTCACACTTTTTGACATGGGCCATTGTCCTGTTGGGCATAAAGAGTATGATCCTTTCAACTAAAGATTTAGGTCCTAGATTCCCAAAATGGGGTACGCGTACCCCCAGGGGTATACCAATTGTTATGGGGGTAAAAAGTGGAAAACAATTAGCGCTTAATACTGCACTTACGAGTGCACGGCGCAAGGAGAAAGGTGCAGAAAGAAGACAGCATGAAGCTGTTCAATGCTCTTTCATGAAGTACGTTTGATGATTGTTTAATGCGTTACGAGTGTTTAATCTTGAAGATTTCATTGATGTTACTGTTCCAATCCTCACATAGCGCAGCGGTGAAAACCTGACACGGTGAGTGGCGATTCCCCCGAAAATTAGGCTTTATCGATACTGGTATGTATTTTTACACATCGGATAAAGTTTTATCATGATTGTTAAACTTCCCCTTCAATTTGGTATTAAATGAATATGCAGAGTGCATGATCAAAATCGGACCGATATGAGGTAAATATGACGTCATACCAATAAATCCGATAAGATTAAAAATAGCTCCGATAATCGATCATTTTAAAAAAATGCTTTAATGAGGTTAAATTACACATACTGTGGAGGTGAGCAAATGAAGCACTCCCTTTTTCTCCTGCCTGTGACGTTAATGGCCTGTCCTAACTTCCCCTGAGCTCACTTGTAAACAAATATTCACTTTCCAAAGAAGACATATCGCATGCTAATAAAAAACCAAAACATCGAGCACACAAAAAACCTCATCAGCCACCTGAAACGCCACATCGCTACCACATGCAGGCATGTTGTGCCGCCGAGATTGAAAAGTGCAAAAGGTTTGCCAGAGACCTCGGTGGCGTCACACCGGCCTTGACTGTACCACGTCAGGTGGCTGCTCCCTCTATACTCCGGTTCCCCTGACCTCTCTAGCGGCACACCTGTCACGCCCTGCAGTGACACCTGTTGGCTGCTTCAGGTGAGCTGCCTATTAGTTTCTCTTTGGTTGCGTTTGGTGTTTCTTATCTACGCTATACCTTTTCAGGCACACCTGTGGTGGCAGGAGGGCGTCATTTGATTGCTCCACATGGACGCACGCTACCTGCTTCTCGGCTTCAGCCAAGACTTTTGCCCGCCAGTTCCTGGCTTTAAAGATAGAGGACTTAACCTTTTGCTGCTCGGCGCCTTGTTGCCAGGCCAGGTAGCTTCTCCCAGTTTGTAGCCAGTTAGTTTCTACCTTCTTCAGTATAGTTTGCTAGTTTTTTGGTGGTGCCTTTTGTTGTATTTATTATTTTTTGCACCACAGCTCTCCGTTGATGCCCTTTTACCTTCTTGGCCGCTGTATGCTGTGGGAACCACCAATAAAAGACTCTTTTGACAAGCGAGAGATGCGGCTGCGTGGGTAGCAGCTAGGGATGCTCGGTATCGGCCAATATGCTGATCAACGGCCATCACGAAAGTCGATCGCCTCCAGCTTGTACTGTTGCAGCCTCCAGCCTGTAGCGATCGTCCCCCGCCCACTTTCCTTCACACTGCGCAGTCGTGCCAAACCCAAAACAAACATGTCTGCCGTGTGGGACTTACCTGCCATTTGTGAGTGTGATATAAATTTTGCCCCCTGCAAAACATGCCACCAAAAATATCTCGCTTTCTTTAATAAGGAATTTGAAGGACAAACACTTAATGGAGTATGGTGAGTTCGAGGCTCACGATGTGATCATCAGTCACACAGCAGCTAATGTAGCCAAAACGCTGAGCCCTCGCCCGTATGTGCATGACAGTCAGAAGTCTGAAGCAAATGATACGAAAAATAATTGAATTAATGTTTTTAATAATTACCTATTTTGGGGGGCCCCTGGCAGTCAGGCGACCTTGGAATTGTCCTAACTCTTCCTCCTTATACGGCACCCCTGGCCAATAGCACTCGTCCGAAATAAGTCGAAACATTTTCAGTTCATCTCTGTGTTGCATACAGGTATCGGCCAGTTTAACTCATGGATGATCGATATTGGAATCGGCATCATAAAACCTTGATCAGAGCATCCCTAGTAGCAGCGTCCTTGAGCGTTACGAATCAGCCATAAATCCTTAAGATGGATGGATTGTAGAGACATGCACCAGGTATGGCAAGACTAGCAACTGGTTGATAGTCCGTCTCTTAAACAACGCGAGGGACGGGGCTGCCAGTGAAAGGATTGTCACTTGCTGTGTAGCTTAGCATGACGGAAGACGAGAATGGATGTAAATAGCATTAGCAGCGCACTAGCTAGTTCAAGACATCAGAAAACATACATACATTATAGCCATCTGATTGATCTTATTTCTTATGTATATTATGTGTAAAACTAAGACAGGAACAACATCAGATTAAAAGCGCTAAATTAATACAGAGCCACCATCCACCAGTCCGAGCCTGGACTTTGTTCTTCGGAGAGGTTGTTCACCAAACAAACACTCATCAAAGGTCATCAAATCATCATTCCCACATAGTATCAGCATTTGATACCAAATATGAGGTGAAAGAAAAAGGGGAAATATACACTATAGTAGTCTATCTGTGTAGCGTGGGAGAAAGTTAGATGGTGCGTTCAAGGACCGTCAAACAAAGTGAGCAAGTTGCCGCTCGAAACAAACAACTTAAACATGCAAAAACTTTCTAACTGCATATTATTTTTAAAATAAAATAATGGGCCATATTTTTCCAAAATTGATATCCATTTACATCAAATTTGATGTATTTCTTTACAAATGATTTTATTATTTAATTTTTTTAAGTGTTCTTTTTTTTTTAAATCATTGCGGCCCGATTACAGCATGCTTGGGGATATGATGTGCTCTTTTACACATTTGAAAATACTGTAAGAATTCCACTTTTATACAGTTGACTTCTTTATTTTATAATGTAAGATTAATGCCTACATCAACAAATGTAACCGTTAAATTGTATTGATTCGAATCGAATCGTATTTTTTAAACACTGTAACACATGAAATTGCATAATTTGTAAACTGTATCGAATTGTTCTATTTTTAGAATATATCGTTTTTTTAAATCCTATGTATATTAGCCTGTGTATTTAGATGCACATGGAATCGTCTACTACAAAGAGATTTACTGTACATCGCTAGAACACACGTCTTTTTCTTTTCCGTGTGTTCTCAAGATAAAAGAACAGCTAAAAAGAGACAGCTGAGAATGCATGTAATGGGATGCACCAATTCCGCCTACACAGCCTTCTGAAAAAACCTCCAAAAAGCGGCACCCACGCTCAGTTTACATAATGTGACCTGCATATGAACCAAGCTACAGCGACATTGTTATTATGTTATTAACATTGCTACTTTACTGGCGTAGTGACACATCGCCACACCACACCAGCAAGCTACTAGCCGGCTAGCGACTAGCTTCACCACACACATGCCTGCTCGGATGAGAGGCGAAACGTCTTCTACGACAACCTGAACAGTCCAGTTGTGATCTATTGCATGCCCTGAGCGTACCTTCCCGCTGACGTCTTGGAGCATGTTATTCACTTGTTCCCCGCTACAACTCTTTGTGTTGTGGTCTGGACCAGTCCTCTATACGCAGGTGCCCGCCTATTAAGTGGTACTAAAAGACTGGAACATATAACCCTGGTCCTCCTCACACTGGCTACCTGTTAATTAGAGGATCCGGTTTAAAATTATTCTTTTGCTTTTTAAATCACTGGATGGTCTGGCTCCTTCGTATTTATTGAACTATTTGTCTGTTTGTGTTCCTGCTAGAACAATGAGGCCCAGCTCATAGTTGCTTTTAACCGCTCCAAGATCTAAGCTTGAATCTCGGGGCGATTTTTATGTTGCACATCGTCTGCACTGATTTATTAGCGTTTTTATTTTTGTGCATTGTCTTACTGTGGTTTTTAATTGTACTGTTTTTATCATTGGGAATGTTTATTTCGTAGTGTTTGTGTTTTATTGGGTGTTGTACAGCACGTGACCTGTTGGAAACGTGCTATATAAATGGCCTTACGTTCTCACCTGTAACATGTCATATCCCTTTTTCAGGTAAGGCCCACACTTCTCCTGCAGTCCAATCGAGGCGTAGAACTTACTCCACCAGTCCACCGCTTCCTCCTCCTGCACAACGGATGTGCGCATGTGAAATCTATCTATCTATCTATCTATCTATCTATCTATCTATCTATCTATCTATCTATCTATCTATCTATCTATCTATCTATCTATCTATCTATCTATCTATCTATCCATCCATCCATCCATCCATCCATCCATCCATCCATCCACACTCAACACAAATATCATAACAAGAGGCTGATTACAATAATGCTGGCCACAGTAAAAGGCCAACCAAAATATGCAGTTTTACCACAAAGCACCGTGAAGTAGGATTCCTTATTTATTTAATATTTTCGTAGTTAGAGCATGGAAAATGTGTTTATGACCTTGTAAATACGCTTTGCAACATTATTAGAGCACTCTCGACATGAAATAAAACCCCTATGGTCATCTTTACACTCCTATTAACCAATATAGTAGGCATAAGAAGAAATAATAAGTAATTTAAGACATACTGTAAATAAGACTCATGCTCGTGAGTGTTGCTGTAACTGTGTTTCGGTGCTAGGGGAGCTGAGTGGGTGGGGGGACAGGAAGTAACGTTGGGCGTTCAATGTTGCGTTTTAGTTTGAGTAAAACAGTAGCCTGCGTTAGGGATTATTGTGCTGGTCGTGAGATCATTCAGACGTGCAATAAAAGCCTGTTGTTGTTCCGGTTATAAAGTCTGCGTCTTCTGAATCCCTTCTATTTGTATTTTACTTCATTTAGCCATTTTTAGGTTTGAAAATGCTTCATTTAGACAAAAAATACAGCGCTACCTCGGTCACGCCCCGGTTAGTGCATTTTTTGGTTAACATCCAAAATTTTTGCTAAAATTTTGCATTGATTTGCATTTACCCGCTTGGTTAGAGTGCAATATGGCGCGCGGTTTGTTCATGCTCCCATCTAGGATCACACGCCCAATCGGCAATGCACTGTGGGCCGCAGGCGCCATTTTTAGGGCAACTGCATTTGTTTATATCAGAGTTGCTGCTGCCAGAGAAAGATGCACAATGTAACAAACACATGGACCGCAAAAAAAGAGAGAAGCAATGGACCGTACCGAACGGTGCAAGACCTCAAAATCTTAGAGCTTGAAGAGAAGACCGTCATCATTTCAGAAGCATGTAAACAACGCACGGCCGCACTGTCACATTGTCAAAATGTGTTTTGTGTTAAAAGCTTTGGGTGTCTGGAACAAATTGATTGGATTTACATTATTTTCAAAGGGAAAACCTGCCTTGGTTAGAGTCCATTTTGGTTTGAGTTGGACCTTCTAGAACGGATTAATGACGCTAACCAAGGCACCACTGTACATACAATTTGCTTAAATATGCGTATTGTTGACTAATAATAGGCCATAATCAGCCACAAAAAGCACGATTTATTAATTTATATATTTTTGAAGCACCAGGAGCACTCCCAATGCTAACGTGTGGGCCTATATTATGTCTTATTTACAGTATGTCTTAGTTTTATTTCCTCTTATTATGTCTACAACATTGAGTAATAGGAGTGTAATTGTGACACTATGGGTGTGATTCATGTCTAGGGGGCTCTAATAATGTTAAACCAGACGTGTTTACAAAGTCCTAAGCAGGTTTTCCATGCTATGTTTTCTAACTACAAAAATAGTCCATTTATAAATAGAAATTCACTTATCACGGTTGGGTCTACAACCAATTAATCGCCATAAACTAAGGATTACTGTGTATTATTAAAGAAAAGAAAAGCGGCACTCACCTTCTCAGTTTGAGCCTGCAGTTTTGGAAGTCAAACAGAGTAGTTAGTTACCAGAAAGGAAGATTTGGGCGTACATGAGTGTGTAAGTGGATTATTATTCACCTCAGTTTTGATGGATGGTCTTTCCTCGATGTCTATGATAACATCTCCCTGAGCAGCTGCTATCATTGCCACTAAAAGCGAATGGGAGGAGGAATGAGTCCATAAATGCTTGGCGGATGCATGTTTGTGTGCGTGTGTGTGTATACCTCTTGCAGACATGCAGACTTCATTGTTAACTCGATATGGGTCACATCGGAACACCTCCAAGCAGTCGATGGTGCACTGACCCACCACCGGCTTCCTCCCAAAGGGTCTGTGGTCGATGACCTTTAGGACGATGGGAGGAGTGTACATCTCTTCTTTGGGTAGAAGCTGGAAAAAGAAGTTCTTTAAATATTTCATGTATTACATACTAAAACACTCCTGATCAAAACCTTAAGACCAGTTGAGGGAAAGGCTTCTTGAGACGTCATCTGTACTTCTGTGAAGAAGGTGTCGGACGTTTCGCTCCTCATCCGAAGAGCTTCGTCAGCGAACTAATAAGTGCTGGTAGCCTAGGCCTTAAATACAGTAAGCATCTATTAGCATCTAATACAGTAAGCATCTATTGTTCTGGCTCGGCCTTGGCTTCACCTCATTTGCAAATTACTGTATTTAAGGCCTAGGCTACCAGCACTTATTAGTTCGCTGACGAAGCTCTTCGGATGAGGAGCGAAACGTCCGACACCTTCTTCACAGAAGTACAGATGACGTCCCAAGAAGCCTTTCCCTCGATGGACAACTCCTGTATGACTGAGAGCCTACACAGACTGAAGACCAGTTGAAAAATTGCAAAAATGTATATTTTAGATGGTTGGATCTTAAGGAGATTTAGTAGACTAAAGCTTCAAAATGCAAAAAGAAGAAATGGGAGGGTGAAAAAAAAAGGTAATAAGCAATTTATTGTACACAGGCATTCAAGTGAAATAGGCTGTTCATCAAATGTTTAAGAGCACAGCCTTTAAAAGCCACAGTCTTGGCAAAAGTGTGGATTGAATGTGATTTAGTGTCAGGTATTCACACTGTCATCATCTCTTGATGGCAAAGGCAAAAAAGCTTCCTCTCTTTGAACGCGGTGGGATTGTTGAGCTGCATAAGCAAGGCCTCTCACAACGCACCATTGCTGCTGAGGTTGGACGCAGTAAGACAGTCATTTGAGGGTTATGGAACACAAAAGTCAAGTGGTAGACACAAAAAATTGTCACCGGCCCTGACCCGGAGGATCCCACTGGCTGTCAGTCAAGACACGAGACCATCCTCGGCCCAAATGAAGGTTGTTACTGGTGCCGAGTGCAGGCCAATAACCATCAGACACCATCTGCCAGAGAAGGCTTTTAGGAAGAAAAAAGATCTTCAAAAGGCTTTGTCTACTTCAGCGCCACAAAATTGGCCGTTTGTAATTTGCAGTTGCAGCTGGCTATGTGGAGATGCTGAAGGGGGCATCCCTCATGACTGAAGGCCCTCGTCTGTGTGGTAATGACTGGCTTTTTCAACAACGCTGCATTTCACAAAGGACTTCTTCCAGAGTAATTAGCTCACTCTTTTGGACCATCCTGCATGTTCCCCTGATCTAAATCCAATGGAGAACATTTGGGGATGGATGTCAAAGGAAGTTTACACAAATGGACATCAGTTTGAGACAGTTGATGCCCTCCATGAAGCCATCTTCACCACCTGGAGCAACATTCCCGCTAGCCTCCTGGAAACACTGGCATCAAGCATGCCCAAACCCATTTTTCAGCTGATTAACAAGAATGGCACAGCTGCTCATTACTCACTCCTTTTTTCAACGTGTTATTTCTATCTTAAACTGTTGATCAGGTGAAGAACAGACTATTTCAATTTAATGCTTGTTTGCAAAAAAACTGCTACTCAAAAGGTACGCATGGTGGTCTAGTGGTTAGCATGTTGGCCGCACAGTCACAGTCAGGAGATAGGGAAGACCTGGGTTCAAATCTCCATTGGACATTTCTGTGTGTTTGCATGTTCTCCCCGTGCGTGCGTGGGTTTCCTCCCACATTCCAAAAACATGCATGTTAGGTTAATTGGCCAAAGGTATGAACGTGAGTGTGAATGGTTGTTTGTCTGTACGTCTGTATGGCTGGCGACCAGTCCAGGGTGTACCCCGTCTGTCGCCCAAAGACGACAAAATGGATGGATGGATGCTTACTCAAAATATGCTTTGTCTCACTCCCATTGCTGAACCTCCTTAAGATCCAACTACTGTATGCAAGTGCACATTCTTGTAATTTTTCAACTGGTTTTGAAATAGTGTGTGTTGCAGCACAATATTTGGGTGCGTACCACTTTTAGCAGCAGTACAGATCCAGGAAAGTTGGGATTCTTCTTGAAGTTCTTGATGACGGCCGTTTGAACAATCTCACCCCCGCATTCCACTATCAAGTTGGGCGAAGCAACCGTGGCCAGCTGGTAGCTCTTCATGTTCCTCAAGCCCCAAGTCAAGACCTGTGAGGAAGAGCAAAGCACATTCATCATTATCATTAACAATCATTGTAAAATGATAAAATGAGGTATCATACCTCTATGGCGGTCAGCTGCACAACAGGCCTGATTCCTTGAGGAACCATGTAAAGCTTTTCCCCTCGCCGAGGCGGAGCCAGAGGAAGATCACCCTCATTTGCCTGCAAGGCAAAGCATTACATTCACATATTGTTTATTTATTTATTTATATTTTTTGGATTATTGTATTTTATTTTATTTATTTATTTACCAGAAAATGCTTTCTATTATTTTTTTGTGTGTGTTTTTTATTTTTATGAAAAACATTGAAGCTATTGAAAAAAAAGGCCTTTATGTACGTGTAATAGGAGTGTAAAGGTGACTATATGTTATTTCATATCTAGACGGCTCTAATAATGTAAAAAAAAAAACATATTTAGATGCTCTAACTACAAAATTATTCAATTTATAAATAAAAAATTTTACTTTGCAGCCATTCACTTATACTTATACTTTACTTACAGTCAGGTCTGGAACGATTAACCACGTTAAACGAGAGATTACTGTACGACTATATGTGTACTCCTGATTAACACCAGTTGAAAAATTGCAAGAATGTACATTTTTCACTATTGGGGGCTCTACGTAGAGCTTCAAAATGCAAAAAGAAGAAATGGGAGTGAGACAAAGAAAATTTGAGTAAGCAATTTATTGTAAACAAGCATTAAAGTGATTCAGGATGTTCATCAGCTGATCAAAAGTTTAAGACCATATCTCAAAAAAACCTGAAACCCCCTAAAATTGAAAAAAAAAAAAAATGCGTGATTAGTAAAGAGCAGCTGTGTCATTCTTATTAATCAGATGAAAAATGGGTTTGGGCATGCTTGATGCCAGTGTTTCCAGGAGGCTAGTGGGAATGTTGCTCCAAGTGGTGAAGATGGCATCCACTGTCTCTAACTGATGTCCATTTTTGTAAACGTCCTTTGCCATCCATCCCCAAATGTTCTCCATTGTATTTAGATCAGGGGAACACGCAGGATGGTCAATAAGAGTGAGCTTATTCCTCTGGAAGAAGTCCTTTGTGTAGTGCAGTGTTGTCCTCTTGAAAAAGTCAGTCATTACCACACAGATGAGGGCCTTCAGTCATGAACAACAGCATCTCTACATAGCCAGCTGCCGTTTGACGCCCCTGCACAACCTGAAGCTCCATTGTTCCATTAAAGGATCATGATGGCAGCCCCGCCACTGTGAAAACATCTCAGGTGGGATCTCCTTGTCATGCCAGTAATGTTTGAAGCCATCAGGACTGTCAAGGCTACATTTTTTCTCATCAGAGAATAAAACTTTCTTCCACCTGTCAATGTCCCATGTTTGGTGCTCTCATGCAAATTCCAAACGGCCAATTTTGTGGCGCTGAAGTAGACGAAGCTTTTTGAAGATCTTTTTTCTTCTTAAAAGCCTTCTCCGCAGATGGTGTCTGATGGTTACTGGACTGCACTTGGCACCAGTAACAACCTTCATTTGGGCCGAGGATGGTGCCGTGTCTTGACTGACAGCCAATGGGATCCTCCAGTGACATATTTTTGGGTCTACCTCTTGACTTTTGTGTTCCATAATGCTCAGGATGTTTGAAGAAGTTTCAAATGACTGTCTTACTGCGTCCAACCTCAGCAGCAATGGCGCACTGCGAGAGGCCTTGCTTATGCAGCTCAACAATCCCACCGCGTTCAAAGAGAGAAAGCTTTTTTGCCTTTGCCATCAATAGATCATGACAGTGTGAATAACTGACACTAAATCACATTCAATCCACACTTTTGGCAAGATTTTGGCTTTTAAAGGCTGTGCTCTTAAACGTTTGATCAGCTGATGAAGAGCCTATTTTACTTTAATGCTTGTTTGCAGTAAATTGCTTACTTGTTGCTTACTTGTTTTTGTCTCACTCCCATTTCATCTTATTGCATTTTGTAATGTAAATGTAAATCCTTGCAATTTTTCAACTGGTCTTAACGCTTTCATCAGGAGTGTACTATATTCCATCAAATCTAATCTTTTTGGAATGCTAACATTTTTGGTGGTTATTCTATTCAGGTTTACCTTGTCCTTCAGCAGCAGCTCAGCCGCCAGAAGTACTTCTCCAGCACTGCGTTCCTTTTTGCTAACCGGGTACCACTGCAGCTTGGGGCTGACGGTCCCACTGAGGGTGACTTTGACAACCGGAGGGCACTTGCAGCGACCCATGGGCTCATCTTTACCCTAGGAAAAATAAATGTTGAGATACGTCTTATCATAGTCCATCATCTACATTCCTGTCTGTCTTCTTAAAAAAACAAAAACCCAACCACTTTATCGCTGTCATAAAGCTCCAACACCACATCCGGAGGGTTGTGTGCGATGGTCTGTGGGTCTCCAAAGATTTCCACATCCTCAAAGATGAGACTCTGATCCCACTTGGGGTTCAAGGACGTATTGACGACTTCCGTGGTCTTACTCAGGTGAAGGAATGACACGTGGGCGTAAGGATCTGCACAAGATGGAGTCAATCAGGAAGTGCATGAATTACCCTCCAGTGTTTTCTTCTTTTTTACCTGAGAAGCTATCCTTGTCCATGGCGCAGAGATTCCTTGCCTGGTACACGTACACTCTCAGCTGATAAAGGTATGAGCCTGAATGGAGCGCGTTCAACATGACATGAGTGATAAGGCATCATGCTTGCATTTCTGAGCTATTCTGAAGATGAACATCACAGCCAGGAAGCGGTGTGTGAAGTAGCACAAAGGCTTTAATCAGCATCAGTGCCCGGCGGGCATGTGCTTTATCTGACACAGGACTACTCACGGCTAAAGTGGCAGGAAACTGTGGGCGTGTTGGCTCCAAATAGTTTAGCAGCATCCGTTTTACTGGCCTTCTCGTCGACATCAACCCCCTGTCAACAAAACACACAGGCACGTATGCTTTAAAGGAAAATGCAATTCTTCTGGAATTTTTCCCATCATCCACAATCTTTACGTGAGACACACAAGTCTTTCTCTTTACTCTGCATTCTAAAGATATAAAAACAACTAAAGAGAGGCAGCTAAAAATGGGACGCACCTACTCTGCCTATAAAGCCTTCTGAAAAAAAACACCAAAAAGCGCCAACACCACCACATTTACATAATGTGAGCTGCATATTAACTAAACGACAGAGACATTGTTATTATTATTGTTATTAACATTGTTACGCCGAAGAACTACATTACTGGCGTAGTGACACCTCACCACACCGCACCGGCTAGCTACGAGCCGGCTAGCAACTAGCTTCACCACACACTCGCTCACAATGCCTCAGGTCACTACCAAAAGGTAACGCTACATATTGGAGCTGCCGCTACTTCTGCTGTGTTTTTGTTTGGAAACGTTAATGCTAGGTGTAGTGTTCATTGTTGTTATGTGAAATGAATGCAACCAGGAAGGACATTCGGGGAATGCTTAAAATGACCAAAATATAGCAAAATACTGGAAGTATTCCATGTTATCATGAGTGTGCCGGCTACCACATGCTCACCACAGCATGGATAGAAAACCATAAAACCTTGTTGGAGGTTTTTGGAGGTGTTTTAATGGCGGGCTTTCTAAGCGGAATAGGTGTGTCCCATTAATTAGCTGTCTCTTTTTAGCTGTTTGTATACTTTTAGGACGCACAGAAAAGAGAAAGATGTGTGTTCATGTCCTACATAAGGATTGTGAATGATGGGCAAAATAAAAAAAAGGGCAGTTTTCCTTTAAGGAACTTTTCACAGGTACTATGTACAGTACGTATTGCGTCAAAGCGGGAAAACATGTAAGACTGCAAAACTAACTTCAACTTTGTGAATCATTTGTACGCAACACTAAAAACCACATGCAAGTGAATCACTAACACAGATATGACTCAGATGGGGGAGGCAGGTGAGGCACAGCCAGTGATGATGACAAATAAAAAGGTCAGTGATGATAACATAAAATAAATATGAATAGTTGTCAATTGAACTGCATTATCAATGTATTTCTGTATGATTCCAATCGTTTTTAATATTTTCTTAAGTAAAATCCTCTAAAAGAGCATCTCTTATTGGCTAGTGCACAAGCCCTGCCTGCCGTCTGAGTGCACGGAGCTGGATCACAGCCGTGCCACTTTCTATTTGTCAACATGTCACCAATAATATAATGTTGCACAAACATTTAGTATACACTAGGGGTGTCACGAGACCCCCAACTCTCGAGTTGAGACGACGCACGGGATTGGCTCCATTTATCCATCAATGTTAAGAAAAGTACAAGAACAAATAGGACTGGACAAACAAACTTTTTTACTTAACCGAGTCACAAACCAATGCAAGTGCGTTTTGAAATGTGTATTGTCCAATAAATTGACACTCCAAGACAGAGATTTGAACCCACATGTTCCAGTGCTCCTGACTGTGTGCTAACCTAAACATGCTAACCACTAGGCCACCCTACGGCCTGTGATAATACATAATAATAACAATACAACCCACCGAAAGTGCTTCATTTAGGCCAAAAATATGTCAATTTCCTTAAACATGCATATTTTTTGACAATTTTTTTTACTTCTTCTGCTGGCTCTCAACGAAGGCGGTCGCATCGTTTCCCTCTCCCTTGTTTTATTTTGCTTCTCATGTCTTGTTTTGTTCTGTCTCATACTTTTAAGAGCCTCTCTCCGCATTGCTCTCCAAATCTAAATCATGGAATTGTCTTTGAGTTCTTATGTTATAAAGTGTGTCCCACACTGTCCTCCCCCATAGGAGCATAGTTTAGAATTGTTTTTCTCTTCCCCTGTCCTCTTGTTGTTCCCTTTCCTCTCCCCCTTCTATCACCCAGTCATCCTGTCCTGTCTACCCCCCTGTCATATTGTACGGTATGTTGTATATGTACAGACAGGGGATTGAACAATTTCGCTCGTATACGTCTGTATAAGTGACGAGTAAAGGCCATTCTGAAATGATATAATAATAGGCCGTATTCAACCACAAAACAGTAATGATTTACTCATTAATATATTTTTGCAAAACCGTGATAGAGTGAAGCCGCAAAATTTATTGCAACGAGGGACAACAACGGTGTATTCAAGGGCCGCCGAACAAAGGGTGACATCTCAGCGCTTGAAGAAAAAACATTATCAGTGAAGCATGAACACATAAAAGAGGAAAGATTGTGGGCTGTTACCTGTATTATCACGTATTTATAATTTATTACTGACTTGGGGTGAATGAGATGTGTTTTCTGCAGATTGCCTATTTTGCGGAACATAATAATAATCATAATAATAATAATAATTTTTGGACAAAAAATCGGTGCGTTCATGAACACCTTAACACGCCAACTGCAGTGCTCAATGCCAACACAGTAAACCTGCACTCATGTCTCCGTTGCGCTACACAACAACCCACAACATATCCTCATTATCCACCAGCAGCGAGCAAGCTGTATTCATGAACACCTCTAGTGCTCAGTGCTCAGTTCCTACATGGGAAACCTGCACTTGTTCCTCCGTCGCTCTCCACAACAACCCACAACACTTCTTCATTATCCACCAACGGCGAGCAAGCTGTATTCATGAACACCTCTACAGTAGTGCTCAGTGCTCAGTTCCTAGATGGGAAACCTGCACTCGTTCCTCTGTCGCTCTCCACAACAACACACAACACTTCCTCATTATCCACCAACGGCGAGCAAGGTGCCTTCATGAACACCTTAACACGACAACACAGAAAAATTGCCTATTTTGGGGAAAATAATAATAATTTTTGGAGGAATTTGCGAGATCCACGGTATATGTAACAACTGATTTTTTTTCAACTTTAGTTATGATTCAGCGTGCATGAATGGAAAAGGAAACCACATCTCTCTTTGACCACATGCTCATTTATTGGCAAGTATACTGCACAACACAGCAGCAACAGAACCAATGCTGGAATAGCGGTAAGGAGAAGCCGTAATAAAAACTATATCAGGAGGTTGCCTACAGCCGCAGATGTCGATGACCTGATGTGTTTCAAGTGTGCAGGTGTACCTAATGAACTGTCACGTCAGCGACTACATCAGGCATGTACTCACCAACGCCCCTTCCAATCGGAAGATGGCAGAGGCCCCAATGCGGTCCGATGGCACCATCTTCCTCCTCCATCGTCGACGGCGGAATGTGTCAGAGGAGCGTTCCTTCCTGTGAAACTTCCAGCCAATCAGGGAAGAATATTCCCAGCCCTCTCCTGTCTCACGCCTCTGTCGAAGAGAAGGAGTCGTTCGGAATGAAGATTGTGATTATCACATTTTCACATCAACTAGAGACGTGTGATATCTTTTTTTTCAAACCGATAACTGTTTGTTTCTCAAGAAAGATTTTTCTGTACCGATAACCGATAATTTTTCTACTTTTTTTATTTAGATTTAACTGTTGTTTGTGCACACCTGGAGGTAAGAAGGATGGGAACACATTTGGATTAGACCAACTGTACCTGTTGATTTGTCCTAATCAAATATGACATTACTACCACATCACTACTATCAGGAGAACCACAGTATACAGTGGAGGGAGCCACTTGCTGTGGCCCAGCAAGGTGCACTATATTCAGGTACACGCTCCGAGCAGCCAGTGTGATGCCATGGAGTTCTCTGGCAAACCTTTTGAACTTTTCAAATGTCGCTGCACTGGCGTTTCAGGTGGCTGATGAGGTTTTTGTGTGCTCGATGTTTTTTTTCCCCCTCATCACTGAGCATTTGGTACAACTAGCACGCGAAATGTCTTCCTCGGAAAGTGAATGTTTGTTTCCAAGTGAGTAGGCATGGGCCGGTTACCAGTTTCAAGGTACACCACAGTATGAAAAAGTCACGGTTTCAAAACCACTAATATTGTCCGCCATACAATTCACGCGGTATTAGAGAAAGTGGAGGTCCAGCATGGCCAGTATGTGGAAATAGTTTATCTTGTCCTGTGTTATTCCTCGCACTTGGAACTGGACTTTGATGTGCTGAAACCACAGGCATGTGTTGCCAAAGTCGGCAACTTAACCGTCGCGGCATAGCTAACACTGACGTTGGCTGCCCGGGCAGCATCAAGCGGCACCGGTGTGACAAGATGTGGTGCCCTCGTAGGGTTTTGCATCCCGTAGCGTGTTAATCTCGGCTACGTTCACACTGCAGGGTGTGATTTTTTTGTTGTTTTGTTTTGTTTTGATGTGGTTGTTCATATTACCAAAGAAATGCAACTTGTCATTTTGAACACAAAGCATCCCGGAAGTGACGTTCATGTGCAAAAGCACGAGGTCACACACATTTTGGTGTGTTTACGAAAGTAAAGATTATGGCTGTGTGTGCGCTCCTTGGCGCGTCCGGGGCAATTTCAAGGATTTTGCGCCCGGGGAGTCAATATTTTCTTAACCAAATGATCCTGCGCAGCGGATTAAGAAGAAAGAGGGCAAAAATTTTGACTATGGCAGTTTGTGGAGAACTTGCAGCAATATCTGTTCCAAGGAGGGTGTTGTGTGGCAGGAACCGTGAGCCGCTTCCCTAACACTTTTTAAAAATAATTTTCGGACGACAAGAAGAGCTTTTGCCTAAATCGTTGAGTACCTTTACCAAAGTCTCATTAAGCAAGGCATTATATATACAACCTGACCGTTAATACTGCAGTCACATCGCATGCATACCGGATTTCAAATATCCACATACGAATGAGGCCTGATTCGCATTTGAAAAAATCGAAATTGAATCGAATCGCTTTAGTGTGTATTTCACATGGCTTTGCAGCTATCCAACTAATGTGTAAGCTCATCACACTATTTAAGTACATTTTCGCCATGTTAACGTGAACATCATAACCTAGTAAGTCGCAAATGTCATCGTTTAATCGCTTGTAGTGTAAACAAACATGTATTAACACAACACGTCGCAGCTTAAGACATACAGCCGATGACAAAATTGCACTCACGTAAAAGATTCCTTCAAAGGGACGCACATTTAAAAGATTTACTCAATTTACAAGTTTCCTTGTGCAGTATCGGTAGGTGGCAGAAATCAATGAAGTCACGAGTGTCATCGTTGTCGGTCGACATACTGTATTACTCACGTGGAGGGTCACCAAATGTGGAGATGTGATTCAGAACGAGGCGGAAGCCGAGGATAAGTGGTGTAAACCGTTTACTTTGCACAGAACAACAAGCAGCAACCACTTAGCAACAGCTGCTGACAACCATCACATGACTCGGAAAGGGAAGGGAAACTTGGTTGCGCAAACAAATGAATAAAAACACCAAAACACCACCACACCATGCTATGAAATAGTGACATAAGATTACCAGTTTTTACAATTATTATTTAAGTTGTGACATTTTTTTTGAGCCAGTGATTACATTTATTTGCATTTTGCTTTGTTTTTTTTTTAGAAAGAAAATATTTATGGTCTTGTGAGATGAGTCGCAAGATTAGCCACCATAAACTGCATTAAGAAATGCATTTTATAATAACAATTCCCTTATTTTTTGTTATTTATTTGAAATACATACGTTCCACTTCCATCATGTTCTATTATATTCTATAGAAATGAGTTTTTTTCTTTTCTTTTCAATAAGCATATTTCAAAATAAGACATTTTACAGCTGTAATTCTAATACCGTGAAACCGTTTTGTTGGCCAAGGTTATCATACCGTCAGAATCTCAAGTGAGCTCAGGGGAAGTTACGACAGGCCGTTAACGTCCCAGACAGGAGAAAAAAGGAGCACTTAATTTGCTCACCTGCACAGTACAGGTAATCTCGCCTCATTGGAGCATTTTTTAAAAATCGGATTTTAAAAATCGGATATCGGAGCTACGGTATTTAAAAAAAAATCTGATTTCTTTGTATTTATTTTGAATGTTATCGGATGTCTTGGTATGACGTCATAATTCCCTCACATCAGTCCGATAATTATCATAATTATGCACCCCTAACTCAACTACTCCTCACATCAACGATTGTTTTATCAGATATCTTCCTCCTGGGTCTGATGAGCCTCTTCCTGCGATGAACGTGGTACATCTTTTCTGCTGCCACCCAGGATTTGGGTTTATCGTCGGGTGGAATGGTCACGCCATACTCCCATCCTAGAAGTAGAAAACACAGTCATGGAGGATTTGCATCACATTCATTGCTTCCTCATTTTACCTTTCTCATCCACAGCTCTGTTGCTGTCAAAAGTCCACTCATCGTCCCACGTCCATCCAAGGGGACACTCAAACTCTGATGGGCTCTGGGCCTTTTCTCCATTCTACAACACAAACACACACACACACACGCACACATAAATGTGGTGTTTCTAATACAGTACAGTGTTCCCTCGTTTAACACGGGGGTTAGGTTCCACAAAATACCAGTGTTTAGTGAAATCCGTGTAATAGAAGCTGATTTTTTTTCATTTTTTATATATGTTTTTTTGTTCATTATATATTTCCTTATAAATATAAATATATATAAATATAAATATATATTTCCTTTACAGGATATGTTGTTTCATTTATTAGATATGTTTTTTTCATTTACAGTATATGTTTTTTCGTTTACAGGATAGGTTTTGTCGTTTATTATATATGTTTTAAGGCTGTAAAACCCCTCACCACACATTTTATACACTTTTCTCAGAAATGAGAAAATGTTGCGCATAGAGGGCTTTAAAAGCGCGGATCAAGCCTTGGTCCATGGGCTGAGTCAGCGATGTAGTGTTTCCGAAATAAGCCTGTCTCATCCATATTTAAAATTTGTTCAGGCTTATATCCCTCTTCCTCGATGATGGCTTGAAATTTGCTCATGTTTGCCTCTGCCACGGCATCAGCAGAGGCGGCCTCTCCGTGGTCTTGCTGCGGACAGTTTAAGCCCTTTTTGCATCCTTCTTAAAATGTATTGCTGCTGTCGTCCTTATGTTATTTTCCTCCTCCTTTATGGTACGAACCGAAGATTGATTTATTCCGTAATTATTCCGTAATGGTGCCCTCCAGTGCCTTTATCGGTGCAGAGCGTTTAGTCGACATTGTGAGTTTTGTCGGGGAGAAAACATAAAGCACTAAAGAGCCACAATGCTATCGATCGAACAATTATGACTTTATTCCCATAATATTTTATTATAGCTTTTTCCCCAACCTAATTTGCCGACAACTTTGGTTTTGTTGTTTGTTTATCATAATATTATGACTTAAAAAATAATACATAATACTACGACTTCACACTAGGTTCTCTACTTACGAACATCCGATTTGCGAACATTCGGAGAAACGAACGCAAGCTGACTGGTCTATATTTTCATGTATTTTGCCTTGTAGTTAACTCCGTATATTAATCTTCATGCTTGACCAGTAGAGGGCACTGTGACACTGCTAATGGGACCAACAGGAGAGGAAGACGAGAGAGAGTGGAAGGCTAAATTGTACCTAATGATACAACCCAGACAGAGCGTGTGATTAAAGTTTCTGAAGAGTTAATAGGCCTGCTTAATTCTACACCACCCACAGAACACTACCTCTTTTAGAAGAGTCTAACGACGATGACCATTTGTCCTTTTTCAATAACTCCTCCAACTCCACCACAACGACGTATGCTCGACCACTCCTCTTCAAAGGTAAATAACATTTATCATTACGTATTATTATACCACTTTTATTATTGTTTTTTTCATTAATTATCCTTGTTTAATATTACTACTGCATCCAAACTCATATTTGCATACATACACATATACTGTATATGTATACACGTACATGTAGTACCTATATCATTGGTAATATTACCTTTTTTTTTCGACTTAAGAACAAATCGACTTAAGAACGGTCGTCTGGAACCAATTGTGTTCATAAGTGGGGAACCTAGTGTATATTTTTTGTCGTTAGAATACAACTTTTTTTGTCGTATTTTGAATTTGTTCTCTGAAAATTACCGTTGTTTTTTCATTTCTGCTGTTGTTTTTTTTTCCCAACTATTTCAACTTTCTTCTTGTAAATTTTCTTCTCGGAATCATGACTTTATTGGCACGATAACTTTTTTGTTTTGTTTGATTTTCATAATATTACAACTTTCAAAAAACGTCTGTCTTTAATATTTCAACGTTATGCTACTAAAATGACATTCATTGTAATAACACAATTTAATCTTGTAAAACTGAAATTTTTTTTCTCATTAGAAGTCAGCTTTTTTCTCTTACTATTTTTACTTTCTTTTCTGAAAATTACAGCTGTTTTTTTTTCATTTTTGCAGTTGATTTTTAAAAAATGTCCACTTATTTCAACTTTCTTCTTGTAAATTTTTCTTCTCGTAATTATGACTTTATTCTCGTAACATTACAACTTTTTCCGCAACCTAATTTTCCAAAAATTTGAACTTTATTTTTTTGGTTGTTTTTCACATTACAACCTTATGCTACCAAAAAGTTTTTATTTTTCATCACAATATTACAAGTTTGTTCTCGTAAAACTGCTACTTTTTTTCTCGTTAGAATACGACATGTTTTCTCTCGCTGTTTTGACTTTATTCTCGTAACATTACAACTTTTTCTGCAACCTAATTTTCCAAAAATTACAACTTTATTTTTTTATTTGTTTTTCATAATATTACAACTTTAATATTTCAACTTTATGTTCATAAAATGTTCAGAAAATTATGACTTTTTCTTGTTATATTACAACTTTTTTCTTTACTACTGCAGATTTTCCCATTTTCGCTGTTGTATTTTTTTTTTCTTTTTAAATTATATTTTTAGAATATCAGTCCAGGGTGTACCCCGTCTCTCGCCCGAAGTCAGCTGGGATAGGCTCCAGCATACCCCTGTGACCCTAATGAGGATAAGCGGCATAGAAAATGCATGGATGG
This sequence comes from Dunckerocampus dactyliophorus, assembly GCF_027744805.1. Lineage (NCBI taxonomy): Eukaryota > Metazoa > Chordata > Actinopteri > Syngnathiformes > Syngnathidae > Dunckerocampus > Dunckerocampus dactyliophorus. The sequence continues at coordinate 23,549,352 of NC_072832.1, read as the reverse complement.
ATGGATGGTGTACGTCATAATTTAATCGGACACTGGTATCTGAAGCAAGAGGAAGCAAAGCAAAACAACATGCTTAATGGTTATAAAACACTCACAACAATCTAAGGCGAGCTTCGGTCGTGTGAAAAATCTGTGTGGGTTTAGCACCGTGACCGACGACATAATAGCACGGAGCAGAGTGATAACAAGGGAACCACACGTCAATAGACAAGCTTTTGTGCAGTAATCTTCACCTGCATTGTTCACATTGTGTTGACAGAAGTTGTGCGTGTGCGTGTGTGTGTGTGTGTGGGTGTGTGTGTGCAGGGGAGGGGTATATGCTGTACCACATCCGTGTAGGGCTCTCCAGCAGCTTTCCACTCTCCACCGGGAAAACGTGTTTCGTTCTGAAACACTTCGTCGGTGAACTCTGTGTGGCCCGCGTCGGCTTCTGTCAACAAGCTGTAAAAAAGCCCAGCAAGCGCACATGTTGATGTGTGACTCAGGCCGTGGCTGTCTTGTCTCGCGCCATGATAAACTATTTACAGTACGTGAGCCCTGGTGGGACAATGTAAGCACTTGAGAGGTCAGAGAGAGGGAAAGGAGACCTCCTTGCGCCAAAACATTGCTGGAGGTTTTTCATTTCCTGTGATTGTGTTGCTCATTTTTTACTGTGCTGTGAATTATCATTTCTGCCAATTAACAGAGGAAACAGTTGAAATGTGCAGATATCAAGGTATTTTCCTCCGGACTTGCCATTAGTCATCATGTGGTCAAGAGTGAGGCCTCTGACTGAAGGGTTGACTTCCCATCCCCTGGCATATACACTGACAGGCCATAACATTTGACTACACTGGTACCTTGGCTTTTCATGGACAATTTGTTAACCAAAGTGTACAAAAAACGTTTCCAATAATACTGGCGGGTTATTTATATGTCGCATGAACAATACAGGGCAAACTGACTAATTTGTTACGTGCAATACTGTACAAAACCTAGGGGTGTCACGAGACACCCAACTCACGATGCACGGGATTTTAACATTAATTTTAAGAAAAGTTCAATGAAAATATATGACTAGACAAACAAATTTTTTATTTAACTGAGTCACAAAACAATGCAGGTGCGTTTTGAAACGTTTATCGTCCCACAAATTGACAATATTATTGTTAACATTTTTTGACACCAAGTAAACCTCTGCTTTGATAATATATAAAAATGACTGTTTTCCTCTTATCTACTTGTCTTTGTCTATTTATGTCTGGGCTGCCCAGCTATCCTTTGATAGTTAGAATTTCAATAAAAACTATGTAATATATATAATAATATATATAATAATATATATAATAATATATAATAAAAAGTGTTATACATACAGTGGTGTGAGAAAGTGCTCCTTCCTAATTTCTTGTTTTTTTGCATGTTTGTCACACTTAAGTGTTTCAGATCATCAAGCAAATTTAAATATTAGTCAATGACAACAAAACTGAACACAAATTGCAGTTTTTTAATGAAACCTTTTATTATTAAGGGAGAAAAAAATCCAAACTTACATGGCCCTGTGTGAAAAAGTGATTGCCCCCTAAACCGAATAACTAGCGATGAGCAAGTACACCACTATCATCACTTCAACGTCCTTTTTATGCATGTATGTCTGGTTTAAATCAGGTCACCAACACGGTGCCCGCGGGCACCAGGTGGCCCCTAAAGACCACATGAGTCGCCTGCCAGATAGCTCAAATAGTACCAAAAAAACACTTTAAAAATTTTACAAAAGACTGTGCCCATTCTCTTATGTTCCTTCAAGTTAACATATGATTAAACGTAGCTCCCAATTACGACGCGAGATGGGCACACGAATGCACCGGGGCAGCCGCGGAGCTTTGAGAGTTGTTGTCGTAACATGGACCTGTTTTTTTATGTTCAACTAACATGGTGCATCTATAAATGCGAGTAACCTGGTTATTTCTCATTCATTCAATGCCAGAAGCTGTTTGCACCGTGATATTGTATGCATTGTGTGCCTTAGGCATCCAGCCGCCGAGCTGGTCACTTACTGCTGAGCTAAGTTTGCCTCGTCAGCATTGCCACCAATTCATGATATTGTTAATATGCTATTTCAAAGTGTTTAGTGCACTGCTGATAGCTGAGATGTTACATTGCTATTCATTTGTGTTTATGTCGAGGGAGGGGTGGTCTCTGTGTGTAACTGGCCAATCACAGAGCATGAAAAGTGAATACATAATGAGGATTTTCCATCATCACGATTACGGATAATGACGAGCTGTACTCGTTTCAGGCTCGTAATCAGAAAAAATGCATTATCCGTGACGGATACTCCTATATCCCTACATCCCTACTAATAACTGGTTGGGCCACCATTGCAACAACTGCAATCAAGCATTTGTGATAACTGAGTCTCTTACAGCGCTGTGGAGGAATTTTGGCCCACTCATCTTTGCAGAATTGTTATAATTCAGCCACATTGGAGGGTTTTCCAGCATGAAGCGCCTTTTGAAGGTCATGCCACAGCATCTCAATAAGATTCAGGTCAGGACTTTGACTAGGTCACTCCAAAGTCTTCATTTTGTTTTTGTTCTGCCATTCGGAGGTGGACTTGCTGGTGTGTTTTGGATCATTGTCCTGCTGCAGAACCCAAGTTGGTTTCAGCTGGAGGTCACCAATAGGTGGCTCGACATTCTCCTTCAGGATTTTTTGGTAGACAGCAGAATTCATGGTTCCATTTATCACAGCAATCTCCCAGGTGCTGAAGCAGCAAAACTGCTCCAGACCATCACACTACCACCACCATATTTTGCTGTTGCTATGATGTTCTTCATTTTGAAATGTGGTGATACTTATACGCCAGATGTAATGGGACACACACCTTCCAGAAAGTTCAACTTTTGTCTCGTCAGACCACATGGTATTTTCCCAAAGGTCTTGGGGATCATCAAGATGTTTTTTGGCAAAATTTACACGTTCTTTTTGTTCAGTAGTGGTTTTGGTCTTGGAACTGGGTTTCAAGCAGGAGGTGTCAGAAAGGTTACTACAAGAATAATTGGCTTGTGGTGGCCAAGCATTCATAACAACGTCTCTTTTTGATCTTTTGATGTTGGCTCTTCCTATCATTGGGAAGCAGAATTCACCAAGCGTTAGATTGTTCACCCACTAATAGGGAACGTGAGCTGGGTTTAGACTGTCGTGAAGCAGGTTAGTTTTACCCTACTGATTAACCTTAACTGAGGCAAGTGAGGCCTTGCAGTTCTTTGGATGTTGTTGTGGGGTCTTTTGTGACCACTTGGTTGCGTGGAGCTGCGCTCTTGGGGTCATTTTGGTTGGCCTGCCGCTTCTGGGAAAGTTCAGCACAGTTCCATGTTTTTGGCATTTGTGGATAATGGCTCTCACTGTTGTTCGCTGGATTCCCAAAGCTTTAGAAATGGCCTTATAACCTTACCCAGACTGATAGATCTCAATTAATCTCAGTTAAGTTATGTTTTAACAGGGGGCAATCATTTTTTCACACAAGGCCATGTAGGTTTGGATTTTTTTCTCCCTTAAAAATAAAAAGTTTCATTTATAAACTGCATTTTGTGTTGAGCTGTGTTGTCATTGACAAATATTTAAATTTGTTTGATGATCTGAAACATTTAAGTGTGACAAATATGCAAAAAAACAAGAAATCAGGAAGGGGCAAACACATTTTTACACCACTGTATATCATAGGGCTTATTTTCCTAGTCGTTTCATCAGAATCCTGCTATTTTGATTAATAGAGTCATCGGTTAGACGTCTAGTTGGACCAAATCAGTATGATTCAAACAGAAACAGTTAGTGCTTTGATTCGCAAAGTTAATAGCTGTTTTCATGGAAGACTATGGAAATGTAAAAATATTCAGAGGCTGAAATCCGAGGATATTTACAATTTAAAAAAATAATAATAATTACAATCATCCCTCGCAATATGACGGTTCAATTATCCCTCCCTCGCTATATTGAGTTTTTTCAGAATTTAATGAATGAATGATCACTGTTTAGTGTTAGACTATGGTCTATTATTAGTCAAAACATATTGAAATAAAAGTGATATGTAGTATTGTGGTCACTAGGCAGCAGCAACACAAAACATTGAGATATTAACTTAACACTGCATGAAGTCATGAAGTCAGCCATGGCATGTCGGACATGACAGAGTGAAAAAAAAGTTATCCTCCCGTTCCGTGTGAAAGTGGTACGTTTTTGACTTCATAAGCTTTGAAAAAATTAATTTGAGGCTAACTCGTTGGCTGGCCATCTGGAGTCCCTGCAGCAAGAGTTGCAATGTGGTGTAAACAATGAATAATAAGAGTGTAAAGGTGACTATAGGCATGTTATTTCATGTCTAAAGGGCTCTAATAAAGTTAAAACCCACATTTAGAAAGTCATAAACAGGTTTTTTATCCTCTAACTACAAAAATATTACATTTATTAACATTGAATCCGATATCGTGGAAATGTATTTAACGCAGTTGGTTCTGGAACCAATTAACCACCATTAAAGAGGGAAGAGTGTAATTGAATATCAAAATAGTTGTTGGTTATTTGGAAAATCGATGAATTATTACTTAACTGTTGCAGGATACGTTACATTGTGTCTGTAATGTGGAGGCCTGTTGGTGCACTTGTTACCATATTGACAGCTAAAGTGTCCCTTACCCCCCAAATTGCTCCCTGGCAACTGTAAAGCAGCTCACTGCCCTAGTGTATTACCAACAATGTTTACTTGCTATTATCATTTTCAAAATGTCTCCTACTGAAAAACATAATTCAATGAGGGCACTAGAATCTTGTGTTGTTAATCATACCAGCGCTCGGGGTCCACAAACCAGTCGCCCTCCCATTCCCAGCCACGTGGGGGCAGGAATCGCTCCTGTTTGAGCTTCACCTTTCCTGTCACGTCAGAGAACTTATGGCGACCGACCAGGCCGGTGGTCCCCCACTTCCCAAACACCTGAGCCTGGTTTTCATACTACAGCAAAGACAAAAACAGGTCGTGTTTTGAGTATGCTAAAAAAAAAGGGTCACACGTGTCACGATTGGCTACCATTTCCGCATAGACGCTGAAGTTTCCCTCGGAGAAGCTGTTGAACTTCTTTTCATGGGCAGTGAGGCCGAGCCACATGTTGACCCGCAGCTGAACGGGGATCTTGACGCCTTTGTTTTTGTCCATCGGGTACTGAGAGACGTTAAAAGGTGGAACTTGAAGAGATAGAAGTACAGAACGCACGATGATGGTGACTGGTCTTGTACCTGCATGACGATGGTCTGCGTCCGTCCGCAGTGTTTGCCACACGCCTGCTCGCTGAAGTTGGAGTAGAGGATGTGGTTGGCTGGGACGCGGGCGAAAGCCACTCGCCTCTCTCCCCGCAACATCCAGATGATCACGTCGGGCATGCTGTTCTGGGGCTGATGGAGATATTTAGTAGTTTAGACATGATGGAACAGAAATGCAGAAAAGTATTAGGACACAATCTGGCATTTTGTCAGCCTTTTTCCAGGTCACTGTCTCAGGATGCGTGCCGAAAATTGGTATCGTTATGGCACCCATGCCGACGTAAACGGTAGTAACCAGAGCAAAAAAACTAAGCAGCACTCAGTGCCTCATCCATCCATTTTCTATACCGCTTCTCCTCATTAGGGTCGCGGGGGTATGCTGGAGCCTATCCCAGCTGACTTCGGGCGACAGGCGGGGTACACCCTGGACTGGTCGCCAGCCAATCGCAGGGCACATATAGACAAACATCATTCACACTATGGACAATTTAGAGTCTCCAATTAACCTAACATGCATGTTTTTGGAATGTGGGAGGAAGCCAGAGTACCCGGAGAAAACCCACGCGCACACAGGGAGAACATGCAAACTCCACACAGAAATGCCCAAGGGAGAATCGAACCCAGGTCTTCCCGATCCCCAGGCTGTTACTGTGTTGGCCAACGTGCTAACCACTAGACCACCGTGCGGCCCTCGGGGCCTCATTTGGGTGCTAAATGAATGTAGACTCAGCCACCTGCAGCAAGTGCTTGACGGTGATATTGTGCAAGTAATGTGTTGTAAGTAGTGCAAGGTCCTGACAGAGAGACACAAAAAGTCTGACGCTCTTTTGAAACATTATTGCCGGCCCTAACACACCAAAAGCAGTGCTCAATTCCAACACGGTAAACTTGCACTCATTTCTCCATCACTCTCCACACCAACACACATTTCCTCATTATCCACCAACGGCGAGCAAGGTGCATTCAAGAACACCTTAGCACGCCAACAGCAGTGCTTCATTCCACCACACTAACCCTGCATGAATTTTTTCATTGCTCTGTACACCAACACACAATACTTCCTTAATATCCACAAACGCCAAGCGAGGTGCATTCATGAACACCTTAACACACCAACAGCCATGCTCAATTCCAACACGGTGAACTTGCACTCGTTTCTCCGTTACTCTCCACACCAACACATAGCGCTTCGTTATTTTCCACCAATGGTGAGCGAGGTGCATTCATGAACACCTTAACACACCAACAGCAGTGCTCAATTCCAACACAGCAAACTTGCACTCGTTTCTCCGTCATCCTTCACACCAACATGCAACACAACATTTTCTTGGTGTCCACAAACAGGGAGCGAGGTGCATTCATGAACACCTTAAGACACCGACAGCAGTGCCCAATTCCAACACGGTAAACCTGCACTTTTTTTCTCTGTCGCTTTCCACACCAACATGCAACACTTCCTCTTTATCCATTATAATGTGTGTAACAGCATGCCCTAATCTCGGGACAGGGGTGTGAAGCTTCACACTTGAGGCTCACTCCTCCGGTCTTGTTGTGTCTGATTGTCGGTATCCCATCCATCTAATTAACTAATTTCCGGGCTAGCGTGTGTACACCCCTCATATATCGTTAACCACTTTTATTACAGCATACTGTATCTTCTCTAGCGACAATAATATCAAAATAATGCTTTAGAGTAGACAGTGTAAAGCTTGTATAGCAGTATAAATTTATTATCTACTGAAAATGAGTCAACACACACATGGTAGTGGCATGCTCTTGGGCTGCACGAGTGCTGCCAGTGTCTACTGTGATTCCAAAAGCGACCTTTTTTTTTTTTTTACTGACCTCATCGGCGAGCTGCTTGATTCTGTCCAACCAGTCTTCAATGTCACTGACAGTTGCCTTGACATCTGTGACCTCCTCTCTCATGCCAAAGGCCGTCTGTCGGAGGCTATCCAGTGCAGCATCACGCATGTTTTTCATTTGAAGATCCAGCGCCGTCACATTAGGCTGGCCCTCTATTCCTGGCAGCTGGGAACTGTAAGAAATGTTGTCAATGTCGTATCATTTGGATACACACACCAGAAGAAGACAATATATTATCACATATCACATAACACATGAGCGATTACCTCTTCAAGTCCTCGAGCGTGTGATCGATGAGTTTGAGCCAAATTTCAAGCAGTCGTGCCTCAGACACTTTAGCTTGGATGGCCGTTTTTAAAGAGGACAGGTTGGATTCCTACATTCACATAAAAAAGATGAGCAAGCAGTGTTTTTTACCTGTCTTTGCTGACACGTGTTGCTCCAAAGCGCTACTCTGATTTCATCTTACCAGTCGCTCAGCAATAGAGAGAAGAATGTTGACAGAGTCCAAGCGATGGCTGATGTCTTCCCACGAGGACGTGAGGGTTACCACTGGCTTTGTGTCGGCCCACGGCAGGTAGTAGTAGTGGTTACCTGTGAAAAAAATACCAGGGTTGTCCCGGTCCACATTTTTTGGCTTCCGATCCAATACAATTTTTTTTTATAGTCTTGCCGATCCAATCTGATACAGATACTTTAAAAAAATAATAATCTTTTGTTACAAACATGAATTTGTGGAATTGAATATTGTTATGAAAATAGCTCTTCCAAGCATTAAAAATAATGCAACCAAAGTATTGCTGAATGACCAACAATATTGTTTGGCTTTTGTGACAATCCTCTGTGAGTCAGGTCACTAATCCAATAAAAGATCCATCTAATGAAAGAAGTCCATTCAATAAAGTATAAAAAAAATATCCGATAACCACAAACATAACCATATTTTGTCAGGTATTCAGCACTCATGCTTGGGAACCCCCTGCTGTAATGACAACCTTTGCGTTGGTGGGAAAGTAAAGCAAGAAGACTTTTGTACCGTCAAATACGGCAAAGCTGTACTGAGTGGTGGAGGCCAGAGGCTTGCAGGTGGAGTCCAGCTTGTTCCCGTAGTTTCCTATGCTGACCTCAAACTGGATGGGCTCGCCTGGCTCTTGGAGCATGCAGGCACTGTGGAAGACGGCGCAGAGCGAGAACTTCCTCCTCCGTTGGTATTTCTGCACACATTCAGCTATAAGTATGTGTTCTACATTTCATATAGCGCCAGCTTGTTGAATGGTATACACCTGTGCCACCAGGATGTCATCATTAGAGATGTCATCGATGCTCCTGTCAACCTTTCCATCTAGCTGAGTGGACAGCTCAACAAGAACCCGCCCCCTGTAGGCGACGCCTTCACCCTGCAAGAACACACCCTTGAATCATTAAAACGTTCCATTTGTTCGTCACAGACATTTTCTGATATAGTCCTGTTTGTTTCTGTTGTTTTCTTATTGTTGTCGCATTGTTGTTGCTGCTGTGGTCCTTGTCTCTCTCTTTATTGTCCCCCTCTTGTCCCCACACTCCCCCCTCTGTTTTGTTCTCTTCTTCTCTATCACCTCCTGCTCCGGTCCGGTCGCTCCAAATTTGCATAACAACAAAACTTCAAAGTCAAATAAATTCTGTATAGCAGGGGAAGTGTATCTCACACTTTTCCCTGGCAGAGCAAATCTGTTGAGCACGTAAGGGCATTTAGACCAACAATACTAACTGTCCTAAAAAATAAAAAATAAAAAACGTTCCATGCTGAGATTCCCTGAACTTAAGTAACACTAAAATAATGCTATTTGGAAATAGCAGAAGGGATACGTACGACCAAATACAAATAAACGGAGTGGACATCGAAAAAGTGAAAGAATATAAATTCCTGGGGATCATAATAGAAGAATAAATTAGTTGGAAATCACATATCAAAAATATACAACAAAAGGTGGCGAGAAATATTCCTATATTGAATAAAGCAAAATATGTTCTTGATCATAAATCACTCCACACCCTGTACTGTTCCTTAGTATTACCATATTTAATGTATTGTGTGGAGATATGGGTAATAATTACAAAAGCAATCTTCACTCACTCACTGTACAGCAAAAAAGATGGGTGAGGATCATTCACAATGCCAAGTACAGAGAACATACAAACCCTTTATTTTTAAAATCGCAGACATTAACACTTTTAATAATAATTATTTCAAACTACTAGAATAATGCATAAAGTTAATAATAACTTTTTACCCAAAAACCTCATACAGTATTTCTCTATCAGAGAGGAGAAATATGATCTTAGAGGAAAATTAGACTTAAAACATTTATATGCGAGAACTACGCTGAAAACCCACAGCATGTCTGTATGCCGAATGAAATTACGGAACAGATTGAGTAAGGAACTCAAACAATGTACAGAGATGAGCAAATTCAAAAAACAATACAAGCAGTTGACGTTCGCTAAATACAAGGCAGAAAGAAGAGTCTTGATCATCACAATGATGTTCTGTCAGGTTTGTTTTTTTGTTTTGTTTTTTTCTATTTTTTTGTCTTCTTATTGTTATTTATTATTAATTATTACTCTTATTATTATAGAATATGAGATGGAATGCAGGAAGTGAACAACATGTACTGTACTAGATGTAGAATGAATGAGGGGTAGGATTAAATAAGCTTTGCTTCTTCCTTCTCCTTTTGGACATGTGGAACTGTGAAGGAAGGATTCATGAGATGTATTCCATTGGAACCTTCATGTTCAGATAAACTAAACCAAACCAACAAACAAACAAAAAAGATTGCTTTTTATTTTTCTTACCTTGCCGAGGTTGAGGTCGTCGTATGGATCCGGGAGGCCGGTAAATTCCCTCGGGCTGCCGTACAAGTTGACATAACACGGCCCAAATGTGGGCAGGAAGCCAGCCTCACTAGCTTCAGGGGTCGCTGTAACACACACGCGCACACACACAGTAACACACACACACGTCTGTGAACTGGAAAGTCTTTAAAATACGCTAAAACAGGTGAGCATAATTTCTTACGTACATTCAAACAGGGTGTTGCAAAGTTCACCTGTTGTGTCTGTTTGGAAACGAAACGAGATCATGTGTTTAAACCCGCCAATCTTTGACAAATATCTTAGGAAGACCTCCACCAAGACAGCCATGTTTGTGTTTGTGTGTCTTTCAACAGGATTACACAGAAACTACTTACCCGGTTTTCATAAAACCTTGCGGGCGCGAGAGGTCAGACATGGGCTAAGGAGGAAGGCATTTGGTGCAGATCCAGGTAAAGGTGCACATCAACATGTTTTTTTAAACTTTCAATAAGAGTTTTCGCTCGAGGGTTCGCTAAAATGAACAAATTGTGAAAAGTGGTAGAATTTAGGTTATTTATATCATTTTTATATATTTAATTACAATATGATTTCTTTTTATTTTAATTGAAATACTAACTAGAAATAATAATTACATTAAGTGGCATAGAAAATGAATTAATTATATTATATATATAATAATAATAATAATAATTATTATTATTATTATTATTATTATTATTATTATTATTATTATTATTATTATTATATAAATTATGTTATGATTAAAGTAAAAATAAACTATAATAAACTAGTATTTTATATTTTTATATATTGTTTTATATTTAATGAAAATGTTTTCAATTTTTATTCAAATAAAATGATAAATAATTATTGCAATATATATATAATAGTTAAAATAATATAATTTATTTTATGATTAATGTAAGAACCAATTATAATAAACTATTATTTTATATATTATGTATTATGTATTTTATTAAATCTAATTAAAATATTAGTTATATTGTTATTCAAATAATATAATAATTAAAATAATATAAATTATATTATGATTAATGTACCAATGAATTAAAAGAAACTATTACTTTACATTTGATATTTTAATAAAAATAAAAATTATAAATACTTATTATACTTTAAAATAATATAAATTATATTATAGGAATGTCTGATAATATCGGCCTACCAATATTATTGGCCCGATATGGGCGTACAAATTTAATATTGGTCAATATCGGTATCGGATTTTTCCCTATAATGAAAGCTGACAGAGGCCAATGGGCTCCCGTATTTTCTGGCACGTAAATAATGACCTCCTCAAACCGCCTCTCAATCATGTAAACCGCTATGATGCAAACAACATCATAGCTAGCTACTGGGAGGCTCGTAGCAAGCTAGCGCGCTCCTTCAATTCCATCTATCCATTTTTTATGCCGCTTATCCTCACTAGTAGGAATGTTATAATTCCTGGAAGTAAGCGATAGTAAAATCTGATACTGTGTCAATACTGCGCGCTCGATTAGGAGAGTGAAAAGGCTGCTTTTTCATATGATATGAGGTGTATTTTCAGTCGTATGCATGTTTGTTAGGTAGAGTACTTCTTCCTGTTCGATTACATATTGGATTTATACTGAGTGTTGGATGCCCTCGACTCATACGAGTGCTTTGAAAGTTAGGTTAAACTTGAAGTCATTCAAACTCATGGATCGGAGCTTCAGGACACGATAAAAGGTATGTAGGATATACATGCACTTTAATATATATCTGCAGATGAAATTTCATTCAAATCTGATGCGAAATACGTTCATTTTGGCCTGGAATTACAGTGTACATACAATTTGTAGCGTGGCGTGGAAACCACTACAGTGGCATACATGAAAATGATGACACTTGATTTTCTTCCCTGGATTTTTTTATTATAAAAAAATGGAAACGGCTACTCTGTTGACTTTTACAACAAATGTCACAGCCTAAGCCGTATCGCAAGTATTTCTCAGATGGTTTGCAATGTTGTCCAATGTTGTTTTCAGCCACGTTGACAAGCTAATTACGAATGTATCTATGTATTCATTAGCTTCACAACAGATATGTGTTAATTCCATGACAGGAGATACAGGTATGCGATGTTACACATATCGGTATCGATATCGGCTGATATAGGCATCGGAAATTGAGAGTTGGACAATATCGGCATATCTGTTACTGCCAAAAAAAGCCAATATCGGACATCTCTATTTATTATGATTAAAGTAAGAATCAATTATATTAAAATATTATTTTATATTTTCAATATAAATTCAAAATAATTATTATCTTACATATAAAAATTTACAATTATATAAATTACATTATCATTCATGTAATTTTTATTTTATTACAATCAAATGATAATAAACTATTATTTTAGGTGTAGTTGAATTATATTTTCATATATTATTATTATTATTACTAGTTTATTGAATTGAATATTTGTCATACCTTTTATTGTATTTTTTCTTGACTGATTGTCTGGGAGAAATTAGGCATTTCAATCCCACTCAAGTTACCAAATATGTTTCCCTGCCCATAAATGGGCTACAATTATGCACACACAAACTGTGACCTCAGGGTGAGGCCCAGAAACTTGAGAAAAATAAAGAAAAATCTACATTTTTAATCAGTTTTACAGTGAGTAGGGAAAGCCCTGACTGCAATACATTCTCTGTGAGGTGGCTCACTGTGCCACACTGATTGTACAACTTTTAAAACTAATGGAAGGCAACTCGGAACAAACACCCGCCTTACCTTCAACCTCTCCGCCCGCGGAGGACATCTTGCTCAGGTGTAAGAATGTAGTTCCAATGGCGTCGTTTTTGCTGATGCGGTCCCTGCCAAGAGCGCAATGATTGACGGGTGCGATGTCAGCTATTGTGACGCTATTGTCTGCTATCGGCTGTGTAGAAAGTTTGTTCAGCTCTTACCAGTCAAACATGGTCAACTTGATGCGTTCACACATAGATGGGAACTGCACCCAACACAAGACGGTTAGTATTCAAAGATTGCATCACATGTCCGTCAGAGTGCACTTTTATACCTTGACTTGGAGGTGAACGATTTGATTCCATTCGGGATTTGCACTTCTCTCAATGACTTTGGTGCACAGCTAAAAAATGATAGATAGTCAGAGTGAGAGGAACTAAAAAAATACTTCTGGATCGTACCCACTTGTGACTTACCTTTTTCCCAGCAAAGCTGACCTCCAAATATGGATCCACTAAGTTTTTCCTGTCTCCATCCCCACCAAATACGTGCTTTACCGTTTGCACAAATGCATCATCCACTGCAAAAGATTAAAAAAAACAAAAAACACTTTCTACAGTACTGAAATAAGCTTAACACAGTACAGTACTTTTGGATCCCATACTTTGCGGCATATCCTCCGCTCGGTACACTTTGAGGCTGAGCGTGGCCCATCGCATTGCAACTCCTGCTGGAACCAAAAGATTGCTCTCAATGTCGTCCTGTTCCTCACTCGTTCCTCTCCTCTCCGTCTGCAGGGACGACAAATCAATATTTTATTCACTAATCATCAATATAAGATTATATATGAACATTTTAGAGGCCTTTTACTATGATTGGTCAACTATATGTAAGAATCGGCAGAATGACGTCGGTGCTTTTACATGGCATAGTAATTAATGAAGCCATTCAGTTTCATTTTCATTTTCTACATGTACATACATACTTGTACATACAGAAAAGCTGGCCAACTGTTGAAGGGAAAATGTAAAAAAAAAGTAATAATAGCATGCAAATCATACATACAGATGTGTATACAGTATATACTGTATATATAAGTAAAACAAATACAAACAACTCACTATTAAAAAAAATGCTAATATATATGCAAAAAGTTTATTAATTTAAATTAACTGCCACCAAGTAAATGTAAAGAATACATTTGAAAATCCAAATAAATACAAAAATCATGAAACAAGAAGTAGAAAAATTATAAATACAAAAAAAAAATTGAAAAAAATCCAAATATAAATGCAGAAAATAAGAAATTAATTAATTTGAACTACGCCTCACCAAGGGAACTGCAAAACTATATATAATTTTTGGATCAAAATAAATACAACAATGATGACATTTACCAAAAAATATATATTAATTAAGAAATTTGAACTAACCCTCACCAAGAAAAAGTTAAAAATATTTAAATATTGGATGAAAATAAGGACAAAAATCATGAAACTTAAAACATATTACAACAATAAGTTACAAAAAATACAATATATATATATATATATATATATATATATATATATATATATATATATATATATATATATACAATTTATACAGTATATGTATATGTATATGTATATATATATATATGTATATATATATATATATATATACTGTATATACAATTAATTAATTAAAAAAATACAAAAGAATAATAATAAAAAATATACATATATATATATATATATGTATATATATATATATATATATATATATATATATATAAATGTGTGTATATATTGGATCCAAATAAATACAAATCATAAAACTTAAAAAAATGACTACAATACATAAAAACATACCATGTACAAAAAAATAATTACATAAAATAGAAAAATACATATAGAAAATAATCAATTAATTTAAATTACCCCACACCAAGGAAAATTTATTTTAAAAAGTAACATAAAAAAAATAAATAATTAAGTTAAATGAACCCTCCCGCCCCCAAATGAGCTAAGTAAGCAGCCAAACCATATTAGAAATATCTCTCAGTATGTGAGTGCAGTTCTATATTGCTGCAAAATACAACCACAATAATAAATATACTATTAACATAATACAAATTAAAACAAATACTTAATATAATAATCATAATACCATAATTTTTTAAATATTTATATTGAAGCATTTTAGTAGTTTTTTAGTAGTATTTTTATTTCTTCCTTGTTTATTTTCCTGGACTTAACATTTTAGCATTTTAAACATTAGCTAATTTTTATGCACAAGCGCTGACTGATAGTTGCTACAGTCTTTACATTGTCTACTTGCTGCTCTATGCGCCTTTAATTGAACTGAATTGAACTGAGGAATAAAAAAAAAGAAATGAATACATCTCTGTGTCAAACAAATCTACCATTACCAGCTCTTCTAGTGGATTGTGCGGGTGTATTTTGATTTCGGCATGAAACATTCAATAGCAAAGCCTATCGTGTTAACGTGCTTAACGAGTACACGCACCGGTGGCTCTTCCCCGGTCGCCACGATGATAATGCTGACTTTCAGGTAACCTTTGGCGCCTGAGCTGGAGTCATCCGGATCACTCAGCAGGAGCCACTTCCTCATTATTGCGTGACCTGAACACAGCGTACTGTTAAGGGAAAACTGCTGCACTTTTTGGGGAATTTTGCCCATCATCCACAATCCTTATGTGAGACATGAGCACACGTCTCTCTTTTCTCTGCCTTCTAAAGATATAAAAACAGCTAAAAAGAGGCAGCTAAGAATGCATAATGGGACGCACCTATAAAGCCCTCTGAAAAAACCTCCACAAAGCGCCAACAACGCATAATGTGACCTGCATACTAACCAAGCCCCATCGACATTGTTATTATCATTGTTATTAACATTGTTACGCCAAAGAACTACATTACTTGGCGTAGTGACACCTCGCCACACTGCACCGGCTAGCTACTAGCTGTACCACACACTCACTCACAATGCCTCAGGTCACTAGCGAAAGCTAACGCTACATATTGGAGCTGCCGCCACTGCTGCTGTGTTTTTGTTTTTGAGTTGGGAAAAATTAACGCTCGGTGTAGCCTTCCTTTCTATGTTGCTATGTGAAATCAATGCGCCCAGGAAGGAAGTTCCGCTAATGCTTAAAATGACCAAAATACTGTAATTATTACCATACATGTTGTCATGAATATGCCTGTTACTAATGATGTGTGGATCGACACTGAAATATCGATACTGCCGATAACAGCTCTTCATGCTCTAAAATTGATTCTCAAATCAAAATATCGATACTTTCGATACTTCAGCCATTTGAGGTAATGTTTTTCTGAAACGTTTGTCTGTTGAAAGGATGACCGATCGTAAACTTATCGTAGTTCTTAATAATCACTCATTTATTTGAATGGTTTTAAGATTTTACTTTTCTTTTTTATTGTTTAAAATAAAATTTTTAACATATTTCATATGATCCTGTCCTCTGTTTTTTCTGTTGTTGTATCTTAGCCTGGCTATATTCGACATCATCCCGCTATCTCGATACACTTCAGGGTTTAAAAGAAATAATGAAATTACGTCAACAAATTATTAAATTATTAATTTATTTTAAAACTATATTGAAAGGAATTTATTTAAATGTATTTCAATATTTTTTTATTAAGAAATTACACTACAATAGAATAATAAAATACACTACTTTTTTTTATTTACCAGACACATAAGGTGAATTTGCACAAAGTATCGGTATCAGATCAGTATTGCCGATACCAGCCTGAATTTTACTCAGTATTGGATCGGAAATGAAATCAGTGCTATCGCCCATCACTACCCCTTACTACATGCTCAAAGCATGGATATAAAATCTTGCTGGAGGTTTTTGGATGTCTTTTAATAGCAGGCTTTCTAGGCGGAATGGTGTGTCCCATTGCGTGCATTAATTAGCTGCCTCCTTTTATCTGTTTTAATAACTTTAGAGCACGCAGAAAAGAGAAAGACATGTGGGTTCATGTCTCACGTAAGGATTGTGGATGATGGGCAAAATTTAAAAAAAAAGTGCACTTTTCCTTTAAATACTGTACATCCTGAATGGCAAACACGTTGCAGTGAATGCACACAGACTGACCAGTTTCATCGTAGATGTAGCCAACATCCACCTGGGGAAGAAAGAAGCAATATGTTGGTAAATGTGTGATCGAATCAACATTAGTCCTTCAAATGAGTCGCATGGCCTTACCTTGAACTCTCCCATTAGGCTGTCAGCTCTCAGGGAGAAGGAATCATAAACCTTTACAAAGACAAAGCACAGTGTTTAATTACGTTTGAATGCGCCTGAGACATGCTATCATTCATTTTTTTAAACAGTACACACCCGTAGACTGATGCTCTCATCGAACAGCTCTGAAGGGAGCATGTTCACATTGTAGAAAAACATCTAAAGGGGAGAGGATCAATAAATAACAAGCAAACATCTACGACCTTTAAGGATTGGAGGAAAAAGTGAAACAGGAAAAAGCCGAGAGCACGCGAGAAAACAGAGGATGAGGCATGGAAGTGTAGGGCTGTCTTCCAATAATGGATTTTAATAGTCAAATCTGATTCGTTAGGCTTTGTCCATAGTCGACTAACAGTCGACTGTTGCTTTTTTTGTTTTTTTTAACATCCTGACAAATTGTGAATTTTTCCACCTCAAAGAAACAGGCTAAAACACTCGGACCACTAAAAAAGCATGGCAGGTGTGCAACAACAGTACCTTAACTCATTCAATACCAAAGACGTATTTATACCTTTTTATAATCCCAAACACCCGAGCCCAACAACATATGTATATGTCTTTTACGTTTTTTTGCGTGAGAGGCGAAAATCGGTGATGATGCAACTCTCCACTAATGCATGTCACTTTCAGAGCAATTTTAAGCCATAAAAACGGCCAAAAGGTGGCAGAAGTGCATTTGATCGGAGCTCGACAGGGATCATAGATGGAAAAATCACACATGACAGGAAGGAGGAAGTGAGAGAGAGTGTAGCATGCACAAGGTTGCGCATTGTAGGGAAATTTTAATGCATGCACACGCACACGCGTGCACACACATGCACACACACAGTTCAGTGCAAAATGTGAAAGTTGTAAATAGTTCATGGTGTTATATTTGTCAATAAATTGTTATTTGGATGTAAAGCAACCTCTTTTTTGTGTTGTTTATGTTGTGGTTTACTTGTTTAGATATTTCAGCTGTCACAAAAGCAAAACATACTTGTGTCAAAATGAAAGTTATGCTTGAAATGAATCTTTTGACAAAAGCTGGTTTCTAGTCGAAAACTGATCTTTTGCTGGAACTTACCTATGTTGTACTGCTGATTACTAAAGAACAGAAAAAGGCAGAAACAAACTTTATTTTCTGATGAAAGACAGTCAAATGCTTCTTTTGTTAGGTTCCATGTTTCTATACTGTAGACCAGGGGTCACCAACGGTTTTCCTTGTGAGAGCTACTTTTACAAAATGAAAATGGCCAAGAGCTACTCATTTTTGTAACATTTATTTTTATAGCTTATTTCAACCTAAACAAAGCAAATATGCTTGTTTTACCAGAACATTAAGAACATGCTGGTATCCACGACTCACATTTTGCTTTTCAGAATGCATTTCTTTTTAGTGTTCTCACATTATTAACTGAAAAGCTGAATGGAAAGCAGGCTTGAGGGCGCCTCATGTGGTCGTGGGGGGCTACCTGGTGCCCGCGGGCACCACGTTGGTGACCCCCGCTGTAGACCACAGAGCACAATATTCTGTGTGCCTTGAAAGGTCAGTCAAAATACTGTACCCCGGTACCCCGGTACTGACGGGGTTTTTTTTTTTTAAATGGCTGGGATTGAATCAGTTCATATATTTTGATTTACAATATAGCCAAGCTAATCTACAACAAGAGAAAAACAAATGACAAAATCATATAAAATAGGTGCAAAATGGTATTTTAAACAATAAAAAAAGAATAAGTAAATAATGAAACCATTTAAAAAATGATTGATTATTACGAATTACTATGAGAACGAAAACTTTATTCACAATTCACACATGGCTTTGTTTACAATCGGTCATCGTTTCAGACAAACGTTACTTCAAATGACTGACGTATCAAAAGTGTTTTGATTTGGGAATCAATTTCAGAGCATGAAGAGCTGGTAGCGGAAGTATCGATATTTCAGTATCGATCCACACATCACTAGTAACCGCTATGAGCCAATAAGTCCGTGCATTCAAAGCTAGCGCTCCTTTGGATTATACCACTTGAGGAAGGTGATTTTATTCATGTGTGGTCAGTCTCGGTCTTCTCTTAAACACGCACGTCATTTTTCATTCTTTATTAACACACATTAGGCCGTTTTTGAATCAAAATAGGCTATTTATAAAAAAACAAAGCCATTATTTGTTGAAATGTGTGCTCAACAGTGTGCTCAAGGTTTAAAATAAATAATTAAATTACTTAAATGAATACTTACATGATTCATTAATTTAAACGCATTTAAGTAATTATATTTATTTACATTTGTTTATTTATTTTTATTAATAAATTAATGAAATGTCTTGGATTCTTTATGCCATGATATGAAATACACTACTTTTTAAAATTTACCAGACACATGTGGTGAATTTGCACAAAGTATTGGTATCGGAGTCGCTGACGGCAGCCTGAACTTTACTCAGTATCGAATTGGAAACAAAATCAGTGTTATCACACAGCACTACCTCTTAATAACTACATGGTCACAGCATGTATATAAAACTATATATATATAAATAGCAGGCTTTCTAAACTAGCCGAAATAGGTGTGGCCACCCCCCATGCAGTCAGAATGGAACAACAATCTTGACCACATGACATTTTTATTCAATTTGACGTCGAACTTGGCCGTCAAATCAGACTCCTCTGAATCAAATCGTCCAATAGTTGGCTATTCTAAGACGCCCCTATTGAAGTCATGAAATAGCTCAGGAAAAGAGAGGTTAATGAAGCTGACAAGGAGAAGAAGATGTTAAAAACAGGCGGGTAGTAAAAGGCGATCAATTAAACGGCATGAAAAGGCTATGAATCCACCCTGTACCTCATCAAAGAAGGGGTTATTTCCACTTCTTATTCGGGTTCTGTGCGTCTGACCGCACACGTTCACCTTCACCACAGGCTTGATGTTGTTGCCAGGCAGCTGTCGACCCTCGATCACCCGCACGCGGATCTAGAAGGCACTTATTTCTTAGTGAAGTGGCCGTTCCCAATAGAAATGTAGAAGGACAATGTTATCTTCTAAGCCTTCAGTGTTCACGGCTGTCATTCAGTTGATTAAGAGTACAAACTCCCCCCTTAATTGACGCTTGTGATTCATATCCGCGCTCACTCCAGCCAAACACAATACCTGGAAATCCTGAGCCTTATTAGCCAGGGCTCGGTGCCTCTTGCGGCCGACGCGGATCGGCTTGTGGCACGCTTTCCCAGGCTGCCTTGGCGAGCCCGGACCTGCTGGGCTTCCCACCTGATCCCCTGCCGCCGCATCAGCATCCCCCTCATCACCTTCCTCAAAGGCTCCTGTGGTCCAAAGGAATGCCAAATGACCAACAGTATTTTCGGTAAAAGTACAAATAACTTGAGGCTGCAGAGTAAAATTCGTTATAAATTACCAGTCGAAGGTTTTGACACTAATTGTCATTTAATAGCACAACAAAGTGTGTCCAGACTTTTCCCTGGTACTGCATCTAGTTGATTAAAAATGATTTCATTTAAATTAATTGACAACCACAATGTATCCCACCAGGCATCTGGCATTATGATGCTTTGATAGATACACTACCAGTCAAAAGTTTTAGAACACCTCAATTTCTCTGTAGGAAAAACCTACATTTTTAAGTGTTAAGATGGTCTGTCTGTTAATTGCCTTTTTCTTGCCATTTTTATGGCAGCACATTACTTTCTGCAGTACAATACTGTTCAGCTGATGCCCACGAGGGTGTAGTACCAAAGTGTGTTCCAAACACGGCTTTTATGCAGACAGAGGAGGTTGTAAGTACTCCGGAAAAGTTGGCGCACCTGTAGGAATTAGTAGCATCAACTGTCAAGACTTGATCAACCTCCATTGCTGCAGAACACCTTTAAATTGTTGACCCATTTTGTGGTCCCTGAAAAAGGCCTTTTTGTATAATTCTGAAATACACATTACTTTTCAGTTTTGGGTAACCTTGCCTTTTTTTAAACTTCTGGCAGTTCACCACTTATCTTTGCACCATTTCAAGCTATTCATTGGACTTGAACACCTTGGATTACAATAAATAAGTGGAAAAATCGGGGTGTTCTAAAACTTTTGACCGGTCAGAGTCAAAGTCAGAGTCCTTTCCTTTGATTTTCGCTGCATTCCATCCATCCATCTTCTACCACTTATCAAAGGTTGCGTCACAGGGGCCGCAGCCTGAGCAGGGAAGCCCAGGCGTCGCTCTCCCTGGCCACTTCGTCCAGCTCCGCTCCCGAGGCATGCAAAAACCAATCGGCGTGCAGCGGCAAAGCCTACATGTGTGCTGTGTCACGTGGGGTTGCCAACACCCGTATTGCGCCAGCAAGGGACGCACTTCATAATTATTTACAGATTTATTGATGGGTAGCCCCTTGAGATGAACCATCTCGTTTTCAAGGGGGTCCAGCATAAAACATAAAATATACAGTACAACAACACAATCACAAACAGCATACACAGGTTATTAGCTACCAGCTCATCCCCACATCACCCCCACAAGCCCACAGTACCCACACAAAGCATCAATAATATGTCACACCGTTACTACACAGAACAAGAAAATCACTAATATACTGTAATCTAATATACTGTACAATATATACAGTATACTGTACAATGAACACTTTGTCCCGTATTGCCGTGAGAATCAAAACTAGTCTGTAAAACCTCAATCCTCCCTAACATGGAGTATTCGATGTTCTTACCATT
The DNA here is from genome assembly GCF_027744805.1 of Dunckerocampus dactyliophorus. Classification (NCBI taxonomy): domain Eukaryota; kingdom Metazoa; phylum Chordata; class Actinopteri; order Syngnathiformes; family Syngnathidae; genus Dunckerocampus; species Dunckerocampus dactyliophorus. Next base: position 23,527,613 of record NC_072832.1, on the reverse strand, counting down.
ATCCAGATGGGACACCTCTCCATCAGCTTCGTCCCCAGGTGGTTCATACCCGATGAGCAAACTAATGGTTGCCTGAAAAAAAGGCATGAAAAATATTTTCCATTTAAAAAACATTTGGTGAATTGTGTTCGCCATGTTGTTGTTGTTGTTGTTTTACCCCAATAGGCTGCTGCTTCTCATTGCTCAAGGGCACATTTTTGGATGGCAGTGACCTCACGTGACCATCGGCCAAGTCTCTTAAAGGGATTTTTGCAGAGCCAATGAACCTGAAAAGCAAGCAATTGAGAAATGACAAACTTAGTGGCGTGCTGGAGGTGAAAATGGTGTTGTTATTACTAATTTGCTTGAGCGTGTGTGGGGTGGGAGGGTTGCTGTGCGTCAATGTGAGAGGAAACTGGTGTGCTTGCTCGTTGCCATGGCTAGTGGACCGTTTCCCACTTCCCCATTCCACTTCTTCACCTTTGTGATTGCAAAATACACAGTATGAATCACTACAGTCAATACAGTACAGATTCCTATTTTCTGTGGCAAAAAAACCCCCACTAGATGCAGAAACAAGACCCAGAGATGACGAAAACATGGCATGAGAAACGACATAAGATGGTAACAATTATCCCACACCACAGGCATGCGGCGTTCTCTACCCACATGGCCAAATTTAGAAAGGAGGGGGCGGGGTAAAGGCAGTCTTAGGGGGAATAATGCAGGTTTAACACCTCACATAGATTCAAAAAGTTAGATTTTCCTGGAAAAGTAGCTATGGAGCGCGGAGTGTGGCAGCATAGCACAGCCTGAGTTGAAACCATCAGGCACATCCTCTTCTGCAGCTGCAGTGGAGTGCTTTCCTACCAATCACCACATAGTACAGTACAGTTTATTCTGGACACTTGCACCCCTCCCCCACTCACCCTCTCCAAACCCCCATGTTGATGCTTTAATCCGATTTCGGATCAACATTTGCAATTAAAGTGACTGTCCAGCTCCAGAACCCCCCACCCCTTCTCTTTTCAATTGCTATTGTTCATTTGTGACACAATCCAGGTTTAAGCCCTAAATATGCCTCACACACTGCTGGTCATAAATGTGCAAGTCAATTCAAAATTCACGTCTCAAATTTTTGTCGCAAAATACAACTATTTAGTCGCAGTTGGGAGCCAGTTGAACATTGTGGTGGGAGTGTCATGGTCTGGGGCTGCATGAGTGCTGCCGGCACTGGGGAGCTGCGGTTCACAAGCACGAATTTCAGCGTGGGACTGACATTCTGGAGCAGAGCATGATGCCCTCCTGTGGGAAACTGGGCCGTGTGACAGTTTTTCCCGATAAAGCAGCATATGTAGGGTAAAAAAAAGAGTGCTTGAACCTGGCCTATCTTAATCGCACCACAGATAAGGCTCTATGGGTCACATTCCATTTTCCAAAATCAGCATCACAGATCTCATATTCTCCTTACAACTGCATTATATTGATAATTCTGCAGTGCGGGCTTGAGCTCTATCACATCTGTACTAGTGACAAGCCAGGGCAGGCACTCTTGCTCAATCACCCACTCATACGTCTAAAGCAGGCAGGGGTCGTGGAAAAACATGCAAGGGTGTGCGTTGCCCAAACTCACACAACACTAGACTAATGTATCCAGCCCTGTGTACGCCGCACTAAGCCTTAATTGCGGTGTGCTGCAGTGTGTGAGCTCAAGGAGCAGATTTATATGGAGCGTGGTGGTCTCCCATCCTGTGGAGGGAAGTTGACAAAAGAGCAGCGATTCTCTCCTTTTAAGGCAGCATTCCTCCTGAGTGCAGCCATGAGGCGGACAATGCTTCTTGTTCAAGGACTCTACAAGTCTCAACTTAACCACAATGTGCTCACTGCTTTAGGAAAACATCATATGACCCTTATCAAGCTTTCCTCAGGTGAATTTAGTAGGCTTTTAGTGCGGCCTCATGGTTATTATGCTTGGTCCAATTCAGAGGTTCAGAGAAGAAAAATGTTGGAAAGTAACTAATCACATTACCCTATCATAAAACAAACCAATGGGTGGATACAAGGGTCGTTTCAGAAAACAGTCAAACCTCAGTTTTCGTATGATACGTTTTTCGTCTATAACAGGGGTGCTCATGCTTTTTCAGCCTGCAAGCTACTTTTCTAATGAACAAGTCCCAAACATCTACGTCCTACTATAAATATAGAAAATATATATATTTACTATATTTATAAATATGAGTATTTATGGATGTTGTACATGTATATCAGGGGTGCATGCACTTTTTCAGCATGCAAGTTACAAGTCGACATGATCTACTGTACCTCTTACTACAAAACATACAACATATACAGTATATTAAATCTAACCGCTAAACTTTGAAACTATACTAAATACTAATGATTAGTGCATTCACAGTTTCAATCAAAGTATCAAAGTAGTTGATATTATTCAATAATTCGCAATTCAATTCAATGTGTCAATAAAGATAATTACACCTAATTCCTCAGTGCCGCTAATATGTCAGTAGCTACGTAGCTACGTAGCATTCATTAGACACCCAGTTAGCATTTGCTATCAAACATTACAGATATACAAAAAACGAAAATGATTATGCAAAAGACAATGCAGCCGAAGTCAAGGCAACATATTAAAAAGGTTTCACCAATGGACACATTTTTAATTTCATCATGAAATAATAGTTTAAGAAGCGAACGTGTACAAAAACACGTATTTCTATAGTGGAGTTCAGGACAACAAGCAACACCATCAAACAATTCCCTTTTTTTCGACATAACTCGCCACTACAAGTGAAGGGATATCTTACCGCTGACTTAGTTTATCCATAATCTGAATAAAGATGAAAGTTGCAACAGCGAATCAGGAGGGGAGCTTAATGTCAGCTGACTGATGTCATATGACACCTACAAAGTGACGTTTATGCGATCAACTGGTAGCTCGCGATTGACGTAATGGGCACCCCGGTCTATAATGTTGCCATGTTTGACCTCTGACCGCTGTATCGTTCGAGTGCCCAAACAAAGCACCCTATTGCTGACTCACTAACTGTGCATTGTTTTTTTTTTCGTCTTGGGGCCAAAAAAAGTTGAGAACAAAGGTGAGAAACACGACTGAATCCAAGCCAGGATGTACAGGAAGTCTGCATCGACATTAGCTCCATCCAGTCAACGCATTGTTTTTTACATGCAAAATTATAAATTAGGGGTGCATGATAGATAATTATCAGACCGAATTATGACGTCATACCGATAAATCCTATAACATTAAAAATAGCTCAGATAACGGATCGTTTAAAAAAATGCTCCAATGAAGCGAGATTACCCTTAGTTACCCTAAACAAATCAAGCGCTCTTTTTTTCTTCTGCCTGTCACGTTAACATCCCCTGAGGTCGCTTGTAAACAAACATTCACTTTGCATGCTAGTTGTACCACGAGGGGAAAGGAACCCCCATTGAGCACACAACAGACCTTATCAGCCACCTGAAACGCTAGGGCCGCCGTGTTTGAAAAAGCGCAAAAGGTTTGTCAGCGACGTCCGTGGCGTCATACCAGCTGCTCAGAGCGTGTGCCTGAATACAGTGCACCTTTCTGGGCCACACCAGGTGACTCTATACTCGACATTTATTCACTTCCTGTATTTCATATGGGGGCTGCACGGTGGCCGAGTGGTTAGCAACTGGCTGGCAACCAGTCCAGGGTGTACCCCGCCTCTCGCCCAAAGTCAGCTGGGATAGGCTCCAGCATACCTCCGTGATCCTAATGAGCATAAGCGGCATAGAAGAGGAATGGATGGATTATTTTTGTTTTAGTTACGTTCAAGGATAATCTATTGTTATCAAACCATCTTTTTAGTACGGCCATTTCATCTGTGGCTTTATTAATTAGCTCTTGTGTGCTTTCCCCAGAACAAAGAGCAGTAATATCATCTGCAAATAATACTAACTTTAAGTCTTTCATCACTTTACAGATGTCATTAAGATACAAATTCAACAGTTTTGGTCCCAGTATTGACCCCTGGGGTACTCCACAAGTAATATTTAAACTTGCAGATGTGTATTCTCCTCGCTTCACATATTGCTTCCTGTTAGCTAGGTAGCTTTTGACCCAATTATTTCCTGTGAGAAAAATTGCCTCGGTTTTGGTACGTTTCAGTTTTACCTTTTGAAACAGATTAATAACAAAAACCGAGGTTCCATTGCATTAATGTATCTACAGTATCATTGACAGTACAATCCCTCGTTCATCGCAGTTGATTGGCTCCAGACCCCACCGTGATTGGTCAATTTCCGCAAAGTAGAAATTCTTATTTAGAAATCAAATATTTGTATAAAAACTCTGTTTACGATCTTCTAAATGCAGTTTTTTAATGTTATTAGAGCCCTCTAGACGTACAGTAACACCCCTACAGTCACCTTTACACTCCTATTATCCAATATAGTAGACATAGTAAAGAAAATAAGCCACTTAAGAAATAAATAAGCCTTGTGCTTGTGTGTGTTGCTGTAAATGTGTTCCGGTGGCATTGGGGGTTCAGTGTTGAGTTTTAGCTTGGCGTGGGTTACTTACGTAATAATAAAAGTTTCATTTAAAAACTGCATTCATTTTGTGTTCGGTTGTGTCGTCATTGACTAATATTTGAATTTGTTTGATGATCTGAAACATTTAAGTGTGACAAACATGCAAAAAATAAGAAATCGGGAAGGGGGCAAACACTTTTTCACACCACTGTATGTATCTCCAACTCACAAACACGTCACTAGACGACCGGGAGTTGCGTTCACTCACATTCTGAAAATCACTACAACGTCTTTATTATGCGTGTATGTGTTGTCTAAAGGAACAGAAAGACAAAGAAAAACAGTAAGTGGATACTTTTATCTCTCACTAACATAACTTTTAATGCAGACGAACAATTTGCTAGCATTTACTGTAAGTATGTAAATTAAAAAAATGTAAATTCAGGTTATTAAATTCAACAACGATTAAAAAGAGTAGCATTAGGCAAATCGATTTTCAGAGACGTGTGGTATCTTTTAGCTTGATTTAAATTTCCAGTTCATTTGGAGCTGTTCATACAAACAAATATACTGTATGTTATTGTGCCCTGTCATTTATCTTTCTCTTCATAAAATACAGCAAAAATTGGCATATTTCAAAAATAGTGGTATATCATGATTCATTAATTTGAAAACTGTGATTAATTTTATACAAATTTGTCATCGCTTGACAGCCCTACTAATAATAAGCCGTATTCAACCACGAATCAGCGATGATTCATTAATGAATGTAGTTTTGAAAACGTGAAGCTGCCAAATTCGAAGAAGTGGCGAGGGATTACTGTACCGGTGTTCCCAGGAGGCCGTGATTTACTTTTACTTTCAACGTCTGTTAAAACGTCAGTGAGTTTTTCTTTTCATGAATGCAAATTAAAAAAAAAAAACGATTGGTTGATTTGAATTTCATTTTGAAATACGGAAAATAAAACCAAAATTCAAAGCATCGTTTGTCTTTGGTGTCAAAAAGCAGCAACTACGTCTCAACTAACTGCAAGTAACTACAAGAAAAAACAGACCATCGATGTTTTTTCGAACACAGCACGCAAATGATTACTGCATGGTATTTTTTACATGTGGGTTCAGTTCAAGCAGACAGCAGGGCTATCCTACATGCAAGCTTTCCTTATCCCTTCACAATAAAAGCACGCCAGGAAACTTGGTTACACCACACCTGTGTGCCTGTGGTTTTGGAGGCTAAACTGTCTTTGGAGCCTGACTGAAACGTTTTTTTGACACAAAAATCAATTATGACAAAACGAGGCCTGACATATACAGAAATATACCGCAAAGGCACTCTTCTGTTGTAGAGCCGTGATTCCTATAACTGCTTTTTCCGTCGCAAGGTACAGCACCACCTACGGGTCAGTCTGCAGCATTTAACGTATTTGTCTTTTCTGTGCATTCAAAAGATATGAAAACAGCTGAAAAGAGGCAACTAATTAATGAACGTAACGGGACACACCTATTCCAATATGTAGCGTTACCTTTTGGTAGTGGCCTGAGGCATTGTGAGCGAGTGTGTGGTGAAGCTAGCCGCCTGCCGGCTAGTAGCTAGCCGGTATGGTGTGGCGAGGTGTCACTACGCCAGTAACGTAGTTCTTCGGCGTGACTATGTTAATAACAATAATAATAACAATGTCACTGTAGCTTGGTTAATATGCAGCTCACATTTTGTAAATGGAGGTTTTTTCAGAAGGCTTTAAAGGCAGAATAGGTGCGTCCCATTGCTGCCTTTTTTTTTTTTTTTTGCTGTTTTTATATCTTTAGATATTTGGAAGATCTTTATATCTTTAGATGATGATGGGCAAAATTTTGAAAAAAAGTGCACTTTTCCTTTAAATTGCAACTTCCGGTGTGCGGATGTGAAGAAATGCGTGTTTTTGGTCTTATGTTTCCTTTCTGTTGACTGGCGATTTTATTTGTTGTTATTGTTTTTTGACGCTGAAAAAGAAGAAGGCTTTGTATTTCAGTTTTATTTTTTGTATATTAAAATGAACTTCGAATAAACCAATCGTTTTTGTTTTTTAACACCCGTTTATGAAAAGAAAATTCTGTGACCAAAAGTTACACAGACTCAGCAGATTTCCTCTTTTTTACATTTAAAAAATATAATCGAATTTGTGCAAATGTCCTAGCTGCCAGTCCCATACTTGTCTTTGCCGATTGTCTCGTAGTCTTTCACAACCACGTCGATGAATGAAGACCCATCCAAGGCAGAACCCTTCAGATCAAATTCCAGCACCTACAACAATTTAAATGATTTTTAAAAGACGCACATGACTTGCTCTCACAACACAGGAGTCATCATTTCCTAGATGTATGTACTGTATGTCACACAACTGCACTCACTTCATTCCATGTGGGATTTAGCTCACTGTCAACAGCTTTGGTTTTCTTCTTTTCACCTGAAATCACAAAGGTAGCCTCGTTTCCAAGAAGCAGCGTTATGTCATGGAAAAAGACTAAGCTTGCATTAGCTTGCATGTAGCATTAATAATGTGAAATGTGAAAAATAATTGTTATTAAACGCCATTATGGTCATATGATGTACTTTAAACTCAAGCAAAAGCGGAAGAAAAAAACATTAAAGGCAAGAGTACAAAAAATACAATAATAAAATTACAAAATGAGTGTCAAAAGTCTCCTTAAAGCACTTTCCACAGGCTAAGTAATAAGTCATTTGAACGCATCTCACCTCTGAACACAACAGCTGCAATTGGATCAGGGTTTCCGAGTTTCTTTTTGGGGATGCCACACGCAGATTCGACAACTACCCGTAACATTTTGGTAATGAATAAGTCCAAATGTATTGTCAGAGGAGAGTCAGAGGGAACTGAAATGAACAACGGCGAGGAGGAGGAGAAGAAGGAGGAGAGTGGCATACGTGAGTCACAACAGGCTGACTCAGGTGACTTCCCGAGCAACCAAGACACGTTTAAATATCAACAATGCCTCATATGCATTTCATTAATCGCCACCTTTTGTTTTACACGTGTTCCCGACGACCATGGTGAGCATTAGGAATATTAGAAAATGGATGGATGACTGAAGTTTGACGC